>NC_045427.1:419091166-419395808 GCF_902635505.1 Sarcophilus harrisii | reverse complement strand
ATTTCTTTTTTTAAAAAATTTCAATAGTATTTTATTTTTCCAAATATATGTAAAAATAGTTTCCAACATTCACTTTTCTAAGACTTTGTGTTCCAAAGTTTTCTTCTTTCCTCTTTTACCTTCCCCCTCCCTGAGACAGCAAGTAATTTAATATAGGTTAAATATGTACAATTCTTTTAAAATATTTCCATATTTATAATGCTGTGCAAGAAAAATCAGACCAATAGGGAAAAAAAACCACAAGAAAGAAAAAAAAAACAAGCAAACAAAAAAGGTGAAAATACTATGATTCAGTCCACATTCAATTTCCATAGTTCTCTTTCTGAATGTAAATGTCATTTCCTATCCCAAATTTATTGAAATTGTTCAAGTGCCATTTCTTATAAGAGGCTTTTCCTGATTCTCTCAGTTGTGAGGTTTTTCCAATTTCTTTAAATTTATTTTGTATATACATCTCAGTGTACATGCAATTTCTCTGAAGTAGAATGTGAGTCTTTCAAAGGCCGGGATATATTTAATTTTTGTTTTTGTATTCTCAGTGTCTGGCACCTAGCCATCCATTAATAAATAACTGTTGAATTGAATTGAAAATCATAAATTAATTTGATAATTGGCCAAATGAAAGCTATACACTTGATAATGTTAAGCCCATACCTGCAATACCAGTCCTGGTGTTGTGTATGGCCTAGAACAACTATCATTGTTTTCAGGATATATAGAGAAATTCTCTATTCCTTGGGACCCTCCATAGCTTGAGTATCAGGCAAGAAAAGGACAGCCTTTAGATTTAGCCCTTCTTATGTCTGGGCACAATCTCCCCATTAGAATATATTTGGTTGAATTCCTTAGTTCTTTGATGGGTACATAGTCCTTTTCTGAGCTATTATTATCCTAGACTGCAGAGTCTATCTGCAATAAACAGATTTTTTTTGGAACCCATTTGAGTGATTTCATTGTTTTTCTTCCTAGTCATTAGGGAGTTCAATTAATTACCCAATGAGAGGAAAAGATGTTGTGTTGTATTATCTTTTCTGGCCCCTAGATGAATCCTAAGCTTATTTTGCAAATGGTCAAGATATTTGGTCTTTCAACTACTTAGTATAATAGAGTTTTTTCTAACTGAATATCTTGTATTAAGAATTTTGTAATAATGAAACTCATCATTTTTATTATAGAAGGTTTTTTCCAACCCTATTTCACTTTAAAATAAACATAGCATTAGAGAGAATTGGCTTAAAAGAGCCTCAAATCCAAACCAGTCTTCCAAAAATATTAGATGATGTTACAAGTACATAGTTGAAATTGGAGGAAAGAAGATATTCTGAGAAGTGGAGTGAAAATGGAATGTGTTTCAGGCATGGGAGAGAGATAATGTGAAGAAAGGAGAGATGAAGATGGAGTATTGTATCTGAGAAATAGTAAGAACACCAGTTTGGTTGAATCGTCAAGTGATTGAAGGACTACTGAGTATCCCCCAAGACTCTGTCTTGGGTACTCTTTCTTTTTGCTCAATACTATTTCACTTGGTGATTTCATCATTTTCCATGGATTCAATTATCTTCTCTATGCTGATAATACCCAGATGTGTATATCCAGCCCATGTCCCTCTTTTGAGTTATAGTCATATATTACCAACTGCCTTTTGGTCATCTCAAACTAGATATCCTATAGATATCTTTTTATATACCTGTTTATTTACTTGTTATCGCCTCTCTTAGAATGTGGGCTTCTTAAGGGCAGGGACTGCTTTTGCCTTTTTTTGCATCCCTGGCACTTTACACAGTATCTGGCACATAGTAAGCACTTAATAAATGCTTTTGATTGATTGACTAAAAAGATTGGAAAAGTAGGTGGGAACCAGGCTGTGAAAGACTTTAAATGAGGCAATAGAGAGTTATGGGAATTGATTTGGTAGGAGTGGAGTGATGAGGTCAGATTTGTGATTAAGGACAGTTACTTTGGCAGCTGTGGAAGGATGGATTGCTGTGGCGAGAGACTTGCAGAGAGAGCTATATAGTCCAGGCAAGAGATGAGGAACTGAGGCAAACAGGGGAAGTGTCTGAGATCAGATTTGAACTGGGAAAGATGAATCTTGCTGCCTTTAGGCTTGATACTCTATCTACTTTGCTACATAGCTATCCCTCTCTCTTATTTGGTCATAAACTCTTCCCTTATCTGTAGATCTAATAGATAATTTTTTTCTTCCATGTTTCCCTAATTTCCATTGTTTTCTTAAAAGATTATATCAACTTTTGGTTCTACCTGAAGTGTCAGTGGGGATATCAATCCCCCTGTTTCCCTACTAACTTGGAGTTTTATTGGTTTTCATCAGCTTTACCAGTGTGATTGTATCCTAGTTTTTATTTTCATTTCTCTGATAACTAAAATTTGGATGATTTTTCTTAAAGGTGGCTATTAACAATTTGGTTTTTTTCTTTTGAGGACTGCCTGCTTATATAATAGTAATGATTAATAGTTAATATTTGTAGAATGCTTTAATATTTACAAAGTGTTTTGTGTATTTCATTTAATTTTGACTGCCAGATGGAGGCTATTCTTATCTCCATTTTACAGATGAGGAAATGGAGGCTGGTCTCATGGTTACAAAATGCTTGAGGCAGGATTCAGGTCATCCTTCTTCCAGGTCTAAGGTTCAGCTTATCCAGTGGGGGTAGGAGTGGCAGAATGAAAAAAGTGGGTAGAGCTGGTGGAGGAGCTGAGGACCAGAAGGTTCCAATCTAACTTACTATTTGAATGGACTTGGACAAAGTGCTCTGGACTTGTATCCTATTTTTAAAATAATGAGGTGGATGAGTTCCAAGGTTCCTTCCAGCTCAACATAGTGTGATTTGATGATCAGTTAGTAACTTTGTGTCAATTTCTTATAGATTTTGAGTATCTATTTTTTAGTATAAATAGTAGTTGCAGTTTTTTTTCTGATCTTTTCTTACTTTTTATTCCTGATACCTTGTTTTTTTCCATAGAAAAAACTTTCATGTCTGATTCTTTTTGTACAGCAAAATAACGATTTGGTCATGTATACTTATTGTGTATCTAATTTATATTTTAATGTATTTAACATCTACTGGTCATCCTGCCATCTAGGGGAGGGTGTGGGGGGGTAAGAGGTGAAAAATTGGAACAAGAGTTTTGGCAATTGTTAATGCTGTAAAGTTACCCATGCATATAACCTGTAAATAAAAGGCTATTAAAAAAAAAAACTTTCATCATTCTCCCTATAAGTGAGGTGAATAGTTGTAGATCATATAGAGCTGGAAGGAATCTACAAGGTCATCTAGCCTAAGGTTCCCCTATATTCAGATGAGAAAATTGAAGCTCAGGGACTTGCTCAGACTCTCATAACTAGTATCATGGGTAAGATTTTAACCCAGCTCCTCTGATTTCCTTCTTTTTGATCATTATGTTCTTCCCAACTTTTGCCCATATTCCAAAGCACATCTATATTCACACTGATGCTATATTGATGCTTCTTTTAACTCTTTTAACTTATCTTTTTAACTTTTTAATTTATTTTCTTTTAACTTCTCAACTCCTCCATCTCATTAAATACCATCACCTGATCCTTGATTCTGTCTTAGCTTCCCTAGGAATGGTCACTTGATGGATCTGCAAATGTGCCATTTCCTCAATTAGAGACTTTGATCTTACTCCAACTGATCATAATTTCCTGCCATTCTATCTCTCCCTATTCCTCACTTTTCCTATATTCTTCACCTTTTGGAGACACCTAATCCCGCCAGCCTCAGTACTTTTCTCAAGTCCTTAGTCCTGTTCGAACTTCACTTTCTTGCCTTTACTTTTTCAATACCTTTTCTTTTCTTTCTTTTTTTTTATTTTGTAAGGCAATCAGGGTTAAATGATTTGCTTAGGATCACACAGCTACTATGTGTCCAGTTCATAAGAGTTATGGGTATGAGGCTCAACACATAATAGCTGAACTCAGATCTTTCTGATTACATTCTATCCACTGTACCACCTCATTGCTCCCTATAAATAATAAAAATAACTTTGCAAAATGCTATTAGATGCCAACTAGTCTGTTGATTTGGGGAAGATGACCCAGGAAGGAGGCTCATGAGCAATAATAATAAAACCCCCAACTCTTTAAAGTTACCCCTAGAACCTTGAAGGGAGATATAATCAGTTGCCTTCTAGAGATTCAACTTTGTAATGAGAGTAGGGGTTTGATGACTAAGTCCACGGGGGCTGCTAGACCAATGGAATTATACGAATCTGTCAAACACGGAGAAAAGGACAAAGACTTGGGGATTTTACATCTAGGCTCAACCTTGTGGGGCTAAACAATTACTTGGGGGCTTTTGTACTCTTAATTGAAGAGATTAAAATAGGCACCAAAAGTGGAAAATAGAAATAGATTCAGGAGAGCAATAAATTTGGGAAAGCATAATTGTAAAAAATATTATAAAATATCATAATAGAGATTTGGTTACAGTTCAGTCAACCTGAAGACATTGTCACACATCTATCAGAGATTGTAAAGGGTTTCTATTTTTATTTACATGAAAATACTTCACAGCTCAAGCAATTACAACTCAGAGTCATAAATGAACTAAGAATTTTATGTTTTGGGGTACTTAACTTTTCAAGTCTCAGAAAAGTGCAAGACAGGATCTATGCAATAAGAGGAGCAATGTTAGAAATATACTATAAAGATAAAAAGAACTCAAGAGTGTATGAAGTAGTAACCAGGGAGGAGTTTGGTAGCTCAGAGAGAGGGATCAAAAAGGAGCCAGGTGTACTAGAGTTCTGTCCTAATTTCACTCTATACAAACAGGCCAATCTGGAATTTGGTTTTGACTGATAGTAGCTAGATAGGCTTCTTCCTGATAAGGCAAGAGAATAAGCTGATTTCAAAGTCCACATCTCTTTGAGGAATTAGCATCAGAATAGTGAAGTTCAGTATTCTCACCCTTTTCTCTCCTTGATCTTTCTTGATTCCTTTTCTGTCATCTTTTGTGTATAAAATTTACCTCTCTCCCACCTGGATAAGTGCAAGTCATCTTGATCCAAGGATGCTGATATGGTTCCCTCTCATGGTGAGAGGCTGATTGGGGTGTTTTGTCTCCTTGGGAGACAGCAGCAATTAGGCCCTCTGTCTGCTATAGCAGCTTCCCACCTGTTTGTTTTTCCTCTAAGTCCTCTAAGATTGCAGGCAGAGCAATCAGTTTCTCATGCCTGAAATGCTAAACAGGGCTATGTGTGGGCTTAGAGTGTTGGCATGGGGACAAAAAAGACTGCTTAAGAAAGAATATCTTCCCAGGCCGTTAGAATTTATTTCCAATCTTACCTTTGAGCTGCAGTTTACAAATCAAGTCCCCTGGCTAGAGATTATCTTTGCTATGTCTCGTATTCATACATTTGAATCTCTTCATGAGAAAGTCTTTCCCATCTTCTCTCTCCCATAAGTTCAAAGATGTCTCTGTCCTCTTAATCTAGACCTCCAGTGGCACACTGGGGCTGACTTTTTCCTATACTCTTGATTACTACATTTGAGAATGATTTTCCTGATTTCCCCCTTTTTTCCTGAGCAGAATCTCTCTCTCTCTCTCTCTCTCTCTCTCTCTCTCTCTCTCTCTTTTATTATAGCTTTTTATTTACAAGATGTATGCATGGGTAATTTTTCAGCATTGACAGTTGCAAAACCTTTTGTTCTAATTTTCCCCCTCCTTCCTCCCACCCCCTCCCCCAGATGGCTGGTAAACCAATACATGTTAAAAATGTTAAAGTATATGTTAAATACAATATATGTATACATGTCCATATAGTTATTTTGCTGCACAAGAAGAATCAGACTTTGAAATAGTGTATAATTAACCTGTGAAGGAAATAAAAAATGCAGGTGAACAAAAATAGAAGGATTGGGGATTCTATGTGGTGGTTCACACTCATTTTCCTGAGTTCTCTCGCTGGGTATAGCTGGTTCGATTCATTACTGTTCTATTGGAGCTGATTTGTTTCATCTCATTGTTGAAGAGGGCCACATCCATCAGAATTGATCATCATACAGTGTTCTTGTTGAAATATATAATGATCTCCTGGTCCTGCCCATTTCACTCAGCACCAGTTCATGTAAGTCTCTCCAGGCCTTTCTGAAATCATCCTGCTGGTCATTTCTTACAGAATAGTAATATTCCATAACATTTATATACCACAATTTATTCAGCCATTCTCCAATTGATGGGCATCCATTCAGTTTCCAGTTTCTGGCCACTACAAAGAGGGCTGCCAGAAACATTTTTGCACATACAGGTCCCTTTCCTTTCTTTATGATCTCTTTGGGATATAAGCCTAGTAGTAACATTGCTGTATCAAAGGATATGCACAGTTTGATAACTTTTTGAGCATATTTCCAAATCGTTCTCCAGAATGGCTAGATGTATTCACAATTCCACCAACAATGTATCAGTGTCCCAGTTTTCCCACATCCCCTCCAACATTCCACATTATCTTTCCCTATCATTCTAGCCAATCTGACAGATGGGTAGTGGTAGCTCAGAGTTGTCTTAATTTGCATTTCTCTGATTAATAATGACTTGGAGCATCTTTTCATATTGCTAGAAATAATTTCAATTTCTCCAACTGAGAATTGTCTGTTCATATCCTTTGACCATTTATCAATTGGAGAATGGCTTGATTTCTTATAAATTAGAGTCAACTCTCTATATATTTTGGAAATGAGGCCTTTATCAGAACCTTTGACTGTAAAAATGTTTTCTCAGTTTATTGCTTCCCTTCTAATTTTGTCTGCATTAGTTTTGTTTGTACAAAAACTTTTCAATTTGATATAATCAAAATTTTCTATTTTGTGTTCAATAATGATCTCTAGTTCTTCTTTGGTCATAAATTCCTTCCTCCTCCACAGGTCTGAGAAGTAAACTATCCTATGTTCCTCTAATTTATTTATAATCTCATTCTTTATGCCTAGGTCATGAACCCATTTTGACCTTATCTTGGTGTACAGTGTTAAGTGTGGGTCAATGCGTAGTTTCTGCCATACTAATTTCCAATTTTTCCAGCAGTTTTTGTTAAACAGTGAATTCTTATTCCAAAAGCTGGGGTCTTTGGGTTTGTCAAATACTAGTTATTGACTATTTTTGTCCTTTGAACCTAACCTATTCCACTGATCAACTAGTCTATTTCTTAGCCAATACCAAATGGTTTTGACAACTGCTGCTTTATAATATAATTTTAAATCTGGTACAGCTAGGCCACCTTCATTTGATTTTTTTTCATTAGTCCCCTTGAAATTCTTGACCTTTTGTTTTTCCATATGAACTTTGTTGTTATTTTTTCTAGGTCATTAAGATAGTTATTTGGGAGTCTGATTGGTATAGAGCTAAATAAATAGATTAGTTTAGGTAGTATTGTCATCTTTATTATATTTGCTCTCCCTATCCAAGAATATTTAATATTTTTGCAATTGGTTAGATCTGACTTTATTTGTGTGGAAAGTGTTTTGTAGTTTTGCTCATATAGTTTCTGATTTTCCCTTGGCAGATAGATTCCCAAATATTTTATGCTATCGGTAGTTACTTTAAATGGAATTTCTCTTTGTAACTCTTAACTGCTGGATTTTGTTAGTGATATGTAAGAATGCTGATGACTTAGGTAGGTTTATTTTGTCTCCTGCAACTTTGCTAAAGTTATGAAATATTTCTAATAGCTTTTTAGTAGAATCTTTGGGGTTCTCTAAGTATACCATCATATCAACAAAGAGTAATAATTTGGTTTCCTCATTACTTACTCTAATTCCTTTGATCTCTCTCTCAACTCTTATTGCTGAAGCTAGCATTTCTAATACAATATTGAATATTGTATTGCCCACTATCACCTTGTGGGCAACCTTGTTTCACTTCTGATCTTATTGGGAATGGTTCCAGTTTATCCCCATTACATATGATTGAGCAGACTCTCTTTGAGAGCTCAACTTTTGTTTGCCCATAGGTTCAAAAGCACAGCCTGTCTTCTTCCAAGTTCCACCCTTCCCTCTCCTTCTCCCTTTAGATTCAGATTCCTGGATTATAGTGTCTAGAGCTGACCCATGTGTGGAGGAAATGACATATGCTAAGAACAAACTAACCCTTAGCCTCATGCTAACATAGTATATAGACCCCTCTCCCATCTTTAGTCTCTCACAAAATTCACTTAACTTCAGTCAAGTTCTGCTATTGTCTCAGTTTTCTTTTTCTCCTCCTGCTCCTCTTCTTCCTGCTCCTCCTCTTCCTCCTTATCTTCTTTCTTTTTCTTCTCTTCCTTTTTTCTTCATCTTTTTCTTCTCTTTCATCTTCTTGTTCTTCTCTTCTCCTTTTTGTTTCTTCTTCTTGTTTTTGTTCTCCCCTCTCTTCTCTTTCTCCTCCTCCTCCTCTTTTTTCTCTTCCTCTCTTCTTCTGCCCTTCTCTCCTACTTCTTCTGTTCCGCCTTTTCCTTTTTCTCAGGATTTGAGATTTTGTTGGTGTAGGTAAATGCCCAGGAGGAAACTCCCATTATCAATGAAGTTTTGCAAAGGGTCTTAGAGAGTTACATGGGGGCACTGAGAGGTTAAGTGAGGAATCATATTATTTAGAACTAGAAGGGAGTTCTGAGAGAATTGAGGTCGATGTACTTGTTTAACATATGAGCCTGAGGCTGGGAGTCCAAGAACATATAGGAAGGAAGCATCAGAAGTGGGCTCTGAACACTGCTCCTTTGATTGTAGGTTGATGCTTTACTTATTACATTACAGAATCTCCATCACAAATAGTATTAGTGTAGAGAGTGTTCTTGAATCCAGGTCCATGGGGGTCAACTGAATAAGAAGGTTCCTTTTCCTTCCACTTTGGGACAACTAAGTAGTGCAGTGGATAAAGCGCCAAGCCTGAAGTCAGGAAGTCCTGAGATCAAATCTGGCCTCAGACACTGGCTAGCTGTGTGACTTCACCCTGCTTGCCTCGGTTTCCTCATCTGTCAAATGAGTTGGGAGAAGGGAATGGCAACCCCCTCCAGCAACTTTGCCAAGAAAACCCTAAATGAGGTCACAAATGATCAGACATAACTGAAATGACTGAACAACAGCAACAATAATAAAAGAAGAACGCTCTCCTTCATCCGTGGGAGCTTTTGCTTTTTATTGGTGTATAAAAAAGGTCTGGGGTAGCTACTCAGGGTGCAATTTTCATATATGACACCAGATGGCGCCCCGAACTTAAGCTATTCTAGAGCTGGGTCTCGGGTGGGAGGATGAGGACCTACCTGGTGGGACAATTCCTTTGCCAGGCGTGGGCGGGACCTACCTATAGCGTCTCGGGCTTCAGCCCTGGGTTGATTCAGGGATGGTTCGCGGCAAACTTGAACCGGAAACAGGCTATTAAATTTTTAGTATGAGCATTTACACCTCAGAAATCAGCAAACGCTACAAATTAGGGCACGAGTGACTGTTTTGAGGACTGACTAGGCCTACGAAAGTGATGTAGAAAATGTTCCTAATGCAGATTAAATTTAAAAGTGTTGTGACTAAATCCGCAACCCAACTCCTCCAACCTCGCCGCCCCAAACCTGCAGTTCCACGTTGACCAGTACACGGCTGGTACGCCCATGGAAACGAATTAGTTCCTGGTATTAATCCACATTTCTTTGCTATTCCCCATTTCGGGTGACTGGAAATGTAGATTAGAGCACATTTGCTGAATGAAAGGGAAAATTTTGTCTAGGATAAAAACTAAGGAGGGTTTCTATCCTTAGCCTTTCTCACCTCTCCATCTTCTCTGGCTTTTCAAGTGCTCAATTAAAAACAATTAATTATCCATTTTATTTGAAAATATATTTTTGTTTCGTGAAATATTTATTAATTGCATGTAAAAGAATGTTAATGTCTTAAAAAATTTTTGAGTTCCAAATTCTCTCCTCTCCTTCCTCTCTCCATTCTTGCGAAGGCAAGGAATTTAATAAGATTATGCTTGTGAAGTCATGCACATCCCTTTTCAAAGGGAAATGGCTTTTCAAAGACATTCCTTAGCACCCGCTTTCAAACCCTCACGAGGCAAACGCTCTGCTTCTGGTTGGCGAGCTAAACAGCAACAATCTAGTTCCAAGCTTCAGTAGGCTAATCACCAGGGGGGCTGATTTCAGGGACGATTTCAGACATCTCCCAGAGGGTAGTGCTGCTGCCTGGGCGGGAGATGGCTCCAATCAAACTCAAAGGACTGCCACCTGAATTGCTCCCAATTCAATCCCCTGGAGCTCTTTTTTTTTTTTTTGGTTAAAGCATAGAGTGAAGTCATTTTGGTCCTCTTCGAGAAGGAAGAACAGCAACCAATCAAACAAGTTTAGAGATTTTAATCTGAGTACACTCGATGTTCTTCTGATCGGTTCATTGTAAATTCCTTAAGTTCGTGGGCTTTTGTTTTTATCTTCCGGCTTTGTATCGAGTAGGTGCTTGATTAATGTGCGTTGAATTGTACTCTCTCACTGCCAAATTCAAGAAAGCAGCCTGACTCACTTTCCCGTCTTTTTTTTCCCTGTCCCAGGTTGAGGACACAAAGAAGAGGGTGGGAGAGGGACAATTACAAAATAAATCCCAAATCATTTGCTTTTAAGTTTGGATTTTAGGGGCATATCCAGTCTTCTTATTGGGAGATTGCCAAATTCTTTCTTCCTGACTCCTCAGTTGTTCCTTCTCTGTCACCAAATCATTTTTTCTTCTCCCCCTAAATTATGCTTAGCCCTTTTTTTCTTTTCTCTCAACTGTCTTCTTCCAAGATCTCATCCAATTCAGCTATCATCTCAATGTAGATAACTTCCAAATCCATAATTCTAGCTATAATCTCCAGTTCTTCTCCTTACTATCCACTTTGCATATAGTTGGGGCTTAATAAATGTTGGTTGAGCTCTAAGAATTCTACCTTGAAGTCCCTCTGAGAACTCCAGCTAAACACATTGAAAGGTGTGTTTTCCTTCATCATCCTATCCTGCATCAAAACTCAGTCTTCTCTCAATTTTCCCCACCTTTGTCAATAAGAACAATAACTCACATTTTAAAAAATCATGTTGATGAATTTTAATTCAGCACACCATTCAAACCTTCAGGACTTAAATGTACTGTGCCTGAAAACAACATGTGAGAATAATCATGATTAAGAATATAGTTATTTATATTTTAGATTTCCAGTTGTTACAAGAAAGAATGGGTGTCAAAGAGATCATAAAAAGGGTAAAGAATCTACATGTATGAAAATATTTGTAGCAACTTTGTGGTGGCAAAGAATTGGAAATTGAGATGACCATTAATTGGGGAATGACTAAAAAGTTATGGTATATGGTTGTAATGGAATGCTTTTGTGCTGTAAGAAATTATGAGCAGAATGCTCTCAAAAAAGCTTGGAAAGATTTAGAGGAACTGATGCTGAGTGAAGTGAGCAGAATCAGGAAAACATTGTACACAGTAACAGCAACATTGTACAGCGATCATCTGTGACTGATTTAGCTCTTTTCGGGAATACAATAGATGACATTTCCAAAAGGCTCATAATGGCAAATGCTATGCACAATCAAAGAACTGATGGAGTCTGAATGCAAATAGAGATGTATTATTTTCTCTTTCTTTCTTTCTTTGCACATGGTTTTTTCCCCCCTTTTACAAATTGCAGTTGTTTTGCAAACAGTTTCTTCTTTCACAACATAACTAATATGGAAACATGATTGCACATATATGATCTATATAAAATTGCTAATCATCTTAGGGAAGGGAGAAGGTAGGGAGCAGGGGAGAATATTTGGATCTTAATTTTTTTATAATAGTTGTTTTATTTTTCAAAATACATGCAAACATAGTTTTCAACATTCACCTTTGCAAAACTTTGTGTTCCATATCTTTCTCCCTCCTTCCTCATCTCTTCCCTCCCCTAGACAGCAAGTAATCTAATATATGTTAAACATGTGAAGTTCTTCTAAACATATCTCCACATTTATCATGTTACACAAGAAAAATCAGCTCAAATGGGGGGGGGGCGGGAAAAGAGAAAAAAAACACAATCAAGCAAATAACAACAAAAAAGGTGAAAATACTAAATTGTGATCTACATTCAATCCCCATAGTCCTCTCTCTGGCTGCAGATGGTTCTCTCCATCACAAGTCTATTGGAATTTGGCCTGAATTATCTCATTGTTGAAAAGATCTATATCCATCAGAGTTAATCATTAAATAATCTTATTGTTACCTCCAGGCAACTTGGTAAAACTATGAGTTGCAGGAAAAGATACCAGTTCACATAGGTAGAGGAAGAGGAATTATTTTGGACCTCTCAAAAATAATAAAAAATTCTTAGCATTAGTCGGTAAGCTAGATTATGCCATATGTTTCACAGTACCTGCACTCTACATTGTGGTGTCACTTGTTCTTATGGCATCTTGTCAGATGATGCTCCTTCTTGGCTCATCACTAGCCTGGAGGTTTTCTATTTTTATTGTGTTAATAGTTTTATTACCTCCTCTCACTGACCTTCCATTTAACTAAAGGGAAGTCAAAGTCCTTTTACATCATCCTAGAGCGTCAGGAGGGAAAATTCTGGAATGGAAAGTCTGAGGAAGAAAGACTAGTAATTGGGATGGTTTTCCTTGTGTTTGCTATACACTTCTGTCTGGCCAAGAATGTCATAGTAATTTCTGATGACAGACTTCAAAATTTAAATTTTCTTAATTATCTATGCTCTGGTGATGCTGAACTTAACGACAAGAAGGGAAACATTCCTTAAAACATGAATTTTGGAAATATGAATTTTATTTTGATTAAATTCCTTAAGGACAAATTCTAGTTCCAAGCTTCAGTAAGTTGATTTCAGGGACGATTTCAGACATCTCCTAGAGGGTAGTGCTGCTCCCTGGGCAGGAGATGGCTCCTGTGATGCTGGTGGAATAAAAAACTTTTTACCCATGTGACCTTGTACAAGCCTCTTAACCTCCTTAAAATTCAGTTTCCTCACCTGTAAAAGGGGGCATTAGACTAGATGGCACCTGAGGTCACAGAATCATAGATCCAGAACTAGATAAGATCTCAGAGATCATCTAGTTTAGGGTTTCTTAAATTTTTTCCATTCCTTTATTCTTCTGAGAAATTTTTATATTACTCTGGGTACATAGTTTATAAAATGGGTATGCAAATCAAACATTTATTGATAACAAATCATAATTTCAGAACCTCCACATTCAGTTATGGGACCTCATATGGGGTCCTGAGCCATTGTTTAAGAAGCTGGGATCTAGTCCACTTTCTCCATCATTTTGTAGATGAATCTGAGGCAAAATTGATTAAATGGCTTTGTCTAATGGGGTGATACAGGGAAAAAGTGGTAGAGGAAGAATTTGAATCTAGGTCCTCTGATCTCATCCCAGAGTTTTACTGTATTGCACAATTCCTTTTCTATTGGATTTTTTTGGAGTCTGCTGTTTTTAACTTTTGGGTTGTCTGTTTTCTCTCAGCCTTTCATCCTAAGATATAAGAAACTCAATGTGCTACTTCAATTCCATGTTCTTGCTTGTCTAATATTTTATTATTGTTTTGTCATTGCTTTGCAGAGGTCCTCAAACTTTTTAATAGGGGGCCAGTTCACTGTCCCTCAGACTGTTGGAGGGCCAGACTATAGTAAAAACAAAAACTTTGTTTTGTGGGCCAAAGATACTTTGTAGCCCTGGGAGAGGGGGATAAAGCCCTCAGCTGCCGCATCTGGCCCGCGGTCGTAGTTTGAGCACCCCTGGTTAGATTTTGTTCCCACCAATAGGGTTTATTGGATCTTTCAAAAAAAGCAATATGTCCTGGTCCCTGTCTAGGACAACTTACATTTCCTTTTTCTGTAGAAAGACTGTACTTCTGGGAGCAGAGACCCTTTGGCCACCGGCATCTTTTTCAGAGGGTTTTTAAGACCTGAAGTTTGTGTTCACCTGAAGATGAATAGCTCTTTAGGGCTTTCAACCTTTCCTCCTGCTTTGCCCTTTCTTACTCTCCTAGACAGACAAGCACAAATTTGATATAGTTATTTCTTTGGAATTTCAGTGATAATTGAGTCTCCTCAGGCTGTCAGGAAGGTGTGCAACTGTTGCCTTTCTGAGGCAAGAAATAGCTTTTTCATAATAATAACTGCATTTTGCATGACACTAAAATTTGCAAAATATATATGTTATTTCAGTTGATATTCATAACAATCCTCTTAGATGAATTTCTATTTAATAAATGAGGAAACTGAGGTTTGCCAAAGATTATACTGCTAATCTTTATGATTCAGTGACTCAGGAAGAATTTGAACCTTCTGACTTGAAGACCAATTCTCTATTCACTACCCACCTCTTCCCCCTACCTCTTAGTATTTCGCTTGGAGTCAAGAACCTAAGTCAAGCTTGAATTCAAGTCCTGTCTGAGAAATATACTAGTTGTATGCTAGTAGGAAATATACTTAATTTCTGAATGTCCCTGGCAACTCCTTGAGACCACATAGGTGGAGGGTGTTTCCAAATTGAGACCCAAAACAAGCAGAACTGTAGGCCTAGGTTCTACTTTCTGTCCCTCCAATCTCCTGATCCAAATAACTGGTATGTTTTGCTGTTTAATTGAGGTACAATTATGTCTGAAAGGATGAATAGCAGGGCTTGGATATACAATGCAGAAGGTAATAGTTCATGTGTTTTTATCTGTGGTTGACTTATTTCCTCAAGGATTATAATAATAGTATCTAGCACTTATAAAGTACTTTTAGGTTTGCAAAGTACTTTAACGATGCTATCTTATTTGATCCTTATCATCTCTATGTTATGGCTGAGGAAACTGAGGCAGACAGAAGTGATGGACCCATGGTTATACAGCTAGTCAGTTCTGAGGTTAGATTTGAACTCAGGTTCTCCTAATTCCAGATCTAGTGCTCTATCCACTGATCTACCCAATTAGAACTGGGGCTTGGGGAAATTTCTGCTTGTGTTTTCAAAGGGATCTGTATTTAGTAATCATTCAAACTTTGACAGACTTTTATCACTTCTATAAACATCGGTTTCGATAGGCAGCACAGGTGGTGGCAGTTTGCCTTTGAAGCAGGAGGAAGGGAGAAGAGAGGGACTCTGAATCCTACCCCTTGGCCTCCATCCACATCCTTCCCTACCACCTCCCACCCCCCTTCCTGTCCTCATTGCCCCAGCCTAGGAAGTCTAGAGATGTCCCTTCCACATGGGGCCCTCAAATAGCATCTAGTTCAACTTCTTGTTTTACACATGAGAAAAATGAGGCTCAAAGGGGTTAGGTGACTTGTCCACACAGGTGGTGAGAGGCAGAACCACTTCCTTTAACTTCAAAAACAGTGTTCTTTCTATTATTCCAAGTTTTTTCCTCTAATAACACACCTATATATACATGCACATATATACACATGGTACCATGAACTACACACATGTGCACTTACACACATATACACATATATGCACACACACATTTAAACACACACACACACACACACACACACCATCTCCTCTTTCCATCTTCTTTTCTGGTTAGATAGATTCTGTGCTGGTACAGTGCAGTTGGGAGATAGAGGGCAGGAACTCTTACCTGAATTTAAATCTGGCCTTCGAGCCTTACTAGCTATGTGACCCTAGGAAAGTCACTTGGTCCTGTTTGCCCCAGTTTTCTCGTCCATTAAGTGAACTGGAAAAGAATAGGGTAAACCACTCCAGTATCTTTGCCAAGAAAATCCCCAACAGGTCATGAGGAATCTGAAAGACTGAACAGCAATAATAGGGAATCATGTCTCATCTGAACTGAGTGAACATCAGAGCCAGGGAACATGGGAGCTGAGTCCCAGAGGTCTAGCAGTGTGGTATCTTCTGAGGGTGATGAGACAGCCAAGGAGGCAGAGGCAAATATTATACCCATCTAACAGCTGGGGATCAGTCTTGGAGTGAGTAGCCTTCCCTGAGCCACAAAGAGAGTGAATTCAGGATCACAAGCAGAGTAATAAGCTCAGTCTGAGTTGTCTCCCTTCTTTCTAGTTCCAGCCCAAAGGGATTGACACTATGTAGGGTCAAAATGATGAGTCTGTCCCTTTGCCTTTTGGACCCTTCTATTTGGATCAAACTCAGGTTTGGATGAGCATGAAATCCAGAAAAAACTAGACATAGATAGGGAAAGATGGCAAAAAGAGAACATAGGGACAGACTGGTGGGTCTTGGGAAAAAGGGGTAGTAGTACTTTTGGGCATGGTGGAGTTGGAGAGAATCATGGGAAGAAATGACTTAAATGAATAGTATAGAGACTAATTCGAGGTCTCTCCCAATAAGTACATACTGAGGGGAGGCTGAGGTTCATTTTTCAGACCCTATCCACCTATATAATTACAGGGTTTGTTTTTTGGCTTTGGTCTCGATCTATGATTTCACTGGGATAGGGAACTTCCACAGAGAGAGGAGCTTCCTTCTTCCGAAGTAGAATAGTACCTTTTTGTAAAAGAGAACCTAAGAATTGTCTGGGAGACTGAAGAATCATACGGACAGGATATATATATGTATATATCATAATCTTAGTTTTCCCCACCCTAAGGGTGGTTCTTTAACCACTATGCTACACTAATGATCAATTAGAATGAAAAAAAAATCAACAAATATTTGTCTCTTCCCCTATTGTGATACAGAGGAAAAAGCCTTGGATTTAGCATCAGAAGACTTTCACCATGTGCTCATAACTTCATGACCTTGCTAAGTCATTTTAACTGTTTGAGCCTGCTTCACTGGCCCTAATGTGGAGGTGGTAAGTCTTGATTGGCCTTCTCACATTGACTATTGCAAAAAAAGGTTGGTAACCATAAACTATAACTAATTAGTATGGAAGATCTAAAGAGATCAACTCCTGGGTTCTCCTAACTCCTGAGACACTACAGTAGAAAAATTCAAGATCAGCATCAATCATCCAGATGATCTGTTAAAGGCTAATCCCAGAGTATTTTTTTTTTTTTGAGTTCCAAAACAGAATGGAAATAGCCAAGGACTGAAGTACAGAGTGACCAACCCCCTGGGCTTGTCAGTCAATCAGTGCATTCTGCAAGTGGGCTAGCTCCCTTACTTCTCCCCTCACACTCCTGTGTGAAACACTGGACTGGATCAGGCACTGGTATGTTTTCCATAGATTTTTATTGAAATGTATTACATTAGCAAACCCAAACCCACAGGTATACATCTGTCAGCAAATTATCACAGAATGTCACTACTGTATTATACTGACATCAAAACATGTGCACCGAGTTTTGCTGCTGTTAAGCTGCGTTTCCCACGGGCTTCCACAACTTCCTTGCAGGTGCCATCTCAAAAAAGACAATGCTCTTCTCATTTTAACCAGTTATCACCTTACCTTTTTAGTATAGGACATCCATTGTTTCTGTCTCCATCTATTCTGGAGTAAATACAGCTTCAAATGCATAGAATCTTAACTCTCATCTCTTAGGACAAAGTCAATATGCTGCTTTCCAGATTGAGGATTATTGGAAAGACCCCTCTCTATCTCCTAAGAGTTTCCTGTGCTATTGTAGAAAAATATTTTTGTCTCACCCTCTTAGACTTTGTGCATAGTTATCAGTGACCTAGAACAGCAGGTCTTTCCTGACCCAAAGCCCCAACAGGTAGATTTAATATCTTACATGAATCCTGATGGCTAGGGGCTCATGGCATGGTCTTGGAGCACTTTTGATGTGGGCTCATCCTAGTGAACTTGTGGTTACAGTTATCAAGGTTGTCAGTGGGAAACTTTTTTTTTTCTCCTTTGGGTAGTAGCTCTTTCTACCTCTTTATATGACTAATGTTTTACTTTGTGGAATCAATTTTTTCCCCCTATTCTGTCTCTCCATTTAGCTGGAGCAATGACCACTCTATATCCAAGAGAGAGTAATGTTCTGAGGCTCAGCCTAACCAAAATTTGTTCCAGAAAGCCTCCACTCCCTAAAAAAAAAAAGTGACTTCCACTAAAGGACATCTTAAAAGCTAGGGTTGAAGTTACTGTCAAAACTTGTCAGGGCTAGATGGCCTGATGGAAGCCCTATCTTACTCTTTCTAGCCCCATAGCCCAGGACACAATCGTTCAGCCTCACCCACTCCATACCAAAGGCAGACCTGCAGCACTGGATCATAGTGGTGCATAAATCTTGGGTGTGTAGTCATTTGCTTGTGTCCAGGCTGTAAAAGGATGTTTGTTTAGTAGAAAGGAAGGATTCTGCCATTTAGGAGTCTACTTGCTGTCATTTGTTTCTTGGGCCAAGTTATTCAGCCACTGGTAATGTCCTGGTGGGGCACATGAGGATTTCCTATAACTCTAAATGAAAGTCAGAGGAAGGAGGTGGCCAGGGCAGAAAGCAGAGAAAGCAGAAAGAGCTCTTGCATCCTGTTAATTATGTAAAAATAGCTCTTGAGAATTCACTAAAACTGTCTCTGGCTCCCAAGCAGCTGATTTAGAAAGAATGCTGGGGTTTTGAAAAGATGATCATAAAAGTCTTTAGTAGCTGGTGAATGGCCTTGCTGAGCTTGAGACAAAGCTAATTAAGTCCCACCAAGGTCATTGATTCTTCCCTTCCTGACACACACGTTCTTGTCTAGAAGCAAAGTGGTGCATTGATCAGGAATGTGTCAGTTTGTACTGCGCCAGCATTACTGATCAGAGAGCACAGCAAGCCATGTCCATGAGGAAATTGTGGACTGGAGAATTCTGGTCAAATGGAAGCTTTGTTTTTCTCTCTACAAAGGTCTTGGCCCTGCCTGCTTTAAACTGTTCCTACTATTATCTCTGGATACAGAATGAAAAGGGTGGGGGTTGATTATGAAAGCAAAGCCCCCACAAAAGACTCCTCATAGCTCACTTGTACAAGAGAAGAGGAGAATGTGTCCCTCGTGCTACTCTAAGATCAGAGAAAAAGACCTTTGATTTTTCTTGGAGATTCACATTTTCATGCTTCTAATTTATCTATCTATTGGATTAAGAGTAGAAAGAAACAGGATTTGAACTGTACAGGATGTATTCACAAATCAGGGTTGGTAATGACTTGGAATAATCAAGCTCAATGCTGCTGTTCAGTGCTTTAGGGGTTTATCTGGATGAAAAGAAACACCTTCATTCAGTCCCAGGTCACAAAATAAGGAGTGGGGTTCCCAGAGGGGATCCGGAAGGGGTAGCTAGTGTCTTGGTGACATCAGTAGGTGAGACAGTCTGAGATCTGCACGGATTAGGGGACGGTATACAGGGCAAGAGCAGAAGTGGTGGGAGTTCCACACAGTGGAGTGCGCATGGACAGTCAAAGACCTTTTGGCAGAGCCAGTTGGTTCTCTCCACTGGAGAACCAGATACCACTGTAGGTGCTTTAAACTCCCATGAGAGACCTGAAGGAAAATGAGGCTCCTTTCTGAACCTTTAGGGAAATTGGGAATTTGCAGAGGGTGCCACACAAAGGATTTACTGCCACCTCAGTATGCTCCCAAGGGCCATGTCTAGGTCAGACTACAGAAAGATGGCTTTCTACCTCCCCTTTTCCAGAGCATCTTATCAACCTCTTCCTTAATGCAAGGATGGCTGACCTCACATGGGGGGGATGTAGGTAAGGCCAAGGAAGTTAAGTGACATGCCATACATATGGCAAGTTAATGGCAAAGACACAGGGAAAGAACCTAAGATTACTGAGTAAGTTACGTACTCATGCACAAGGACTCTTGAGAATTGGGTAGACCTCACTTTCCCCTCTCCTTTCTCTGATACTTCGCAGATTAGGAAAAGACAATTCGATTCCCCAGTGGATACAGATCTTCCCTTTTTCTCTCCTACCCCATTTTGTTTTGGTGTTTATTCTTTAGTCACTTTCTTCACAATGCCCAGTGCAGCCTTTTTAGTTCTCTTGAGAGGCAGTAAGTATAGTGTAGTGGAGAGCACCCTGGACTTGGAGTCAGGGGATATTGGTTCAAATCCCAAGTCCGACACTCACTGCCGTCCGGCTTTTGGGCAAATCATTCCTTTTTTCTGCCCCTCAGCATCTGGGGATAACAACACTTGTAGTACTTCCCTTAGAAGGGAAAAGTGCTTTGAAAATATAATAGAACTATCTATCATCATGTGAGTTATTATTATTTGTCATCCAGGAAATTGGCCCTAATCCCACTCATATTAACTCAACATTCAATATGCATTTATTAAGCATTTACTATTTGCAGTATGCAATGCAATCAATGAACATCACAGGAATGTTTATAGTCTAAGAAGCATTTTCCAGCCTCTCTTCCACATATTTTCTCATGGCCGTGTATCTGACCTGTTCAAGGTCTGTTCAAGAACTAGTTGTTCAAGAACTAGTTAATTTTAAGATACTGAGTAAATAGGTTGATAGAAATGAAGGGGGAATACAACTTTATTCTCAAAGTAACTGGTGTACATGACATCAGTAAGTGGAAGGCCTTTGTCTTTTTTTAATTAAAGCCAAAGAAAGCTGGCATTTACTAGCTCTGATATCATGGGCAAGTCACTTAACCTCTTTTAGCCTCAGTTTACTCATATGTAGTAATATTTGTAGTAACTACTTATGGACTATGAGTGTCAAATGACATATATGTATATGTATGCATGTGCATGTATATGTACATATTTTGTAATCTTTAAAACACCACCCATCAGTTATAATTATTAGAATTTGTGTCTAACATATGTTTCCTCTAAGGACTGAGTAGGCTTTGAGTTCAATCATTCGCAAATTTTAATGTCTGGCCCTGTGAGGCTTAAAGTACTGTCAGTGGATTTTTAGAGAGGGTTCCATTTTCAAGGGCTTAGATTTCTTTTCCTAACAGAGGTTGCCTTTGGAGAATCCTTAAATAGATAGCAAACACATATAGTGGTCTATATCTGCATTATAGTTTTTTAAAAAATAGACAACATGGAGATTCCTGTTAGTATTTTTATAAAGGAGAAACATGAAGCTCAGAGAGGTTAAGTGATTTGCTGAATATCATGCAGATAGTAAATAGTAGAGCTTGGATTTTGTACTTCTTAGTCCAAGTTCAGTACTTTCCCCACAACACCATACATGCTGCACTTTGGGAACTATATATATATATATGCAAATAGTTTGTGGTGACCAGAGTTAGTCTGTTATGCCGGAAAGAACCTCTTTTTAGGATCAGGAGCCTGGGTTTAAGTCTGGGCTTATATATTCTCTAGCCCTATGATCCTACCAAATCACTTTACTTCTGAGATTGTTTCCTCATCTAGCCAGTGGGGATAATCATGTTTGAAACTACTTATCTTACAGGACTGTGAGGAAAGTGCTTTATAAACTTTAAAATACTACAGAATGGGAATTTTTTTCTATGTGTGGGTGGAGGTTTAATATCTATAAGCATATAATGGAAAAGTATCTTTGTATCATTTTGGAGGAGATGGGATTCCTGTCTTTTCCTGTTTTTTTTCTTTACTTTCCTCGAGGCTGAAGGAGAAAGGAAGTTAAGTCAGTGATTAGGTAAATTATCATTCACAAGACTAAATAAACCCAATTGGCCAAGAATGAGCCTGGGATTGCAAACTGGACCAATGAAATTGATTTAGAGAACCCTAAATCAAATGTAGTCACTGCAGCCAGTAAATGATCAAGCCTTGGAATCAACAGAAGGCTGAAGGAGAACAGGAAGACCCAAGATCTTTTTACAGAATACATCCCCAGATCATGGAACCACTCTGTTTCTCTGCTTTAGAAATAGCTGCCTGGAGATCAGAGATGTCTAGCAATAAGATTCATGTATGACCACCAATAAATACTGATTACAGTCAATGAAATATTTCAAATGTAAGAAGACAAATAGGACAGAATTAAATTCTTACAAAGCGGATGGGAAATAGCTAATCGAAAACAAACAATTGTTTTTTTCCTTCAAAAGAGTAATGCTGCTCATACTTGTCAATGCATTTGGTTGATAATTCCATCAATATATTCAGATGATTGCATTTTGTGAGTAACACAACTTAAAAAAATTAAAAGCAGCAGTAATCTTTTCTCTTATGAAGTTTCTGAGGGAATGCATTTTCTAGTTAGGGAGGAAAAAGCTAATTCCACTAACACCACTGGGGGATTTATAAGCACAACAGGTAGCCCTGGAGTTTACAAAAAAAAAAAAAGCTTGCTGACAAGAAACATACTTGCTTGATCCAGGGAATGTCCAATCCCTTTATCCAATTTCTTGATTCAGCTGTAGAATACCTCTGTAACTTTTCAAGGTACCCAGGGGCTGTATCGGGTAGCACAGAAGCAGAGAAAGGGCATCAGAAAGAGCTCCAATGTAGCTTCTTTCTTAGGAAGCTACTGAGATCCAGCAACTCATTTACTGACTCCCCTGATAAGCACCTGTTGCATGGCTTAATCCCAATATTTTATGCCCATGGGGCCATAGTACTGGAGCCACTGAATGCCAGAGGAAGCAGCTTTGCAGTTAGCCCTGGCTCAGGGGATATTGTAGTTCAGAATACTTCAATACTTAAGAGAGTGGCAATTTCATCAGTGTGGGTAATCCATCTCTCTCATCCATGCAGTTTGAAAACTCTTTTAGACATTAATTGAGAGGATCTTCATGGATGGCTGAGGCTGGAAAAAAAAAATCATTACCTGGTGGCCAACCATCTGATGATGAGGCACACTTGGATAAGCTGATTCTACCTGTCCCTGGGAAAATGGGGTTCAGAATAAGGACAGTAAGAATGTGGTAAAAAAAATGAGGGATTACTGGAGTCAGTCTATTTCTTAAACTGCTTCCCCTCCTCCATCCCCTTTCTTTTCTCCAAGCACTACTCTTCTTGAAGGAAATTCTTAAATGAGAAGGACATATTTCCTGTGGATAGCCACTCTGCTGGTGATACTAGAACCAAATTGGTAACACTGCAGAACCAGAGAAGAGTCCTAAATGGGCAAATCCAACCCCTGGAGAGGAAAACATGCCAACTTGGCTCTGCTCAGAATAATCTGTTCCATAGGGAGTAGTGATGAGGCATTTAGTCCAGTGGTGTAAATGGCAATTGAGTTTTCCCTGGGCAAGAGTTCCTTTAGTCCAAGGAATTGCTTGAAGTCAGAAATGACACTCTTTATTTACATGTCTTCACTATGGACTTTTTCATGTCCATCTCTCCAATGAAGAATTTGGTATTCCTTTATGTGTCTGCACAGAAAGATCGACACTATTTTCACAAAACTGGGGCTCAGTTTGAAATTAGTGGTTAGTCTAAATAGCTCTCCTGGAAGAGCTCCCTAGGTACTGCATAGCTAACAATTATTGAGAAATGAAATGAATAGCTGTATTCCCAGTCCAGGAAGGACCCTGTAAAAGTGAAACTGGGTGGCTGGTTTCCCTCACCCCCTCCCTATAAATGAGCTGTGACTGTTGCTGATTTTGCTCTGAAACTGCCACCCACAAGGTCAAGCTTCTTTTGCTAAAACCATGTTTTGTTTAAAACTCACTTTATTGAAAATATTTCTACAGTATAAGGACTATAATAAAAAGAAAGGGGGAAAAACCCAAAAAACAACTAGACTACACTTGGCTCATTAAAGGTAAAAAAAATATGAAGCTATTAATTCTTTAAAAGTCTGCCTTGCTCCAGCCTCAAACTATTTGAGAAGAGATGTGGAATTAGGTCAGGGAAGGCTCTTCTACTAAAGAGTCACTGCCTCACTTCACTGAGTTTTGGTTGAAATCAAAGATTTCATTTGTGTTTAAGTCATAGCCTCAACACATTATATAGAGTAGGATACATGCTAAAAATGACTGGTTGCATATGGAAAAACAGCAAGTACTCCTCTTCAATTTACGCTCTACAGATTTCATAAAAGGAATCAGGCGAAGGAGTCCTTTCTTTGGGTTCCCTGTTAGAACTAAGTGAAGATGTACGGAAATTCAAATTTTCATTCACATGATACAAAAATCATTTGTAACTTCTCATACAGTAATTTTGATTAAAATGGAGAAGCAGATTAAACTATTATAGCAAAAGGTGCATAGATATGTTGGGTTGATTCGCTCATCAAAGGATGCTGGCAGTTATGTGTAAAATACACACATACACATCTTTCTTGCCTCTAACCTACTGTTTTTGTTTTGAAACAGCATCTCCTTTTTCTCCTGGTGGGCAAAAAAAATACAAGATGCCTCCTTTCAGTATGTCTATATATAAGATTCCCCATTCATTTTCCTTTGCTGCCTTCATTCCCAATTTCAGAACTGGCAGGAGGGAGACTCTTGTTATACCAAACCAGAAGAGGGATGGTCAGCATTTGGTGTCATACCGGAGAATGGGACACTTTAACTCCACAATGAAAAAAATCAGCTAGCCATTGGTCATCCTGCGGGAGATTTTGAGTATACTTAGGAACCAACCAAAAAGAACAGGGATGTTGGCCCATCTCTTTTAGAATGTGGGCAGACAGGCACGGCTGGAGCAACATTCCAGGGACTGTAAAAGTGACTTCATGCTCAGAAATGGAAGTTGGAAAATGAACATGTGGATGACTCTGTTCTTCACTGCTGGCACCCACTGCTACTGCCCATTACGGATCTATGGAGAGGCCCCTGTGCCTGCAACACAACTGGTCAGTGATGTGGCAAGGACAAAGGTACAAGCCCTTTCCCCAGTCCCTTCAGGAAGAGGCCTCATCACAGAAAGAGAAGGGAGAGAATGGGGAGAGATCCAGGGAGCAGCTCATGATCCTCTTTGCTGGGAAAAAAAAAAAAAAACAAAAAAAAAGAAAAATCACCTGGTAGATTTGGACACACAATGGAATTCTTGATCACAAGGACTATTAAAGGCAAACTCCACTCACACAGAGCGGTACATGCTTGGCTTTTAGGGGGAAAAAAGACATCTTCAGTTTACAATGAACCCTGGGGAGTCAGGGCTAAGCCTCTTGTATCCAGATGTAGCTCACTCCTCTTGTGAGTTTGGACAACCTTGGAAGGGCAATGTGCGATGGTGCATTGTTGCAGGGTAGTCCCATCTTGGGGGGTCCTTTGGATCTTAGCCTGGAAACGCAACCCCCACGTGGGAAATGCAGCAGCTCCTTCTCCAGGACAAGACACCAACAGAAGAATACAAAAGAAGAATGATCAGAAACCAACAAAAGAGTGACTCCAAACATCAAGGTTTCTTCAGGTTTTGTTGTCATCATACATGTCCAAGGAGGGCTCAATCATGGAGAATTCGCTCTCGTAAACCAGGCTTCGAGGGGACAAAGAGTTCCGATGAAAGAAGTGCCCACCTAAAAAATAAAAAAAAGCAGAGCAAAAAGACAATCAGGGATGAGGCATAAATGTCACAGGGACACAGGAGAGAAAGAGAAAAGTGTATTCTCATGGAAGCATCACGTTAGCTTAAATGTCCATTTCAGTTCTTTGCTTTTCACATGGGAACAGCACAGAACTTGTCCACACTAATAAAATATAAGTATACATGACATATTTATAACCCAACAGCTTACAAAGGCTGTCTGCTAACTCACAGGATTGTGATCTCTGTTGGAGAGAGTGATCACATTGACAGAAATGACACATGCTAAAAAATCTGTAAGATAAAGCATGACCACTGAACTTTACAAAAAGATTTACCCTTGTATTTATCCCTTTAAACAACAAGTTTCTCTAGTGCCTTTAACATAATTCATTTAATAAATCAGGTTCACAGACACACCTTTTCTAGAACACATGGATTCATATATAGTCCATAACTTAGATTTGTTTCACCAAGTAGCAGTTTTCAGCATGCTTCAGAGGAGAAATTGGGATTAATGTATCTGATGTCTGTTATCTTAATAAATTGGGTAAAATGGGCATAGCAATATTGGCTCTTTTTATTATTATTATTATTTTTTGCTGAGATATAATTGGGGTTAAATAACTTGCCCAGGGTCACACAGCTAGGAAGTGTTAAGTGTCTGAGGTCAGTTTGTACTTGGTCCTCCTGACTTCAAGGCTGGTGCCTCTGTCCACTGAGCCATCTAGTTGCTCCTAATGTTATTTTTATATTCTTATTACTTTATTATTATTTCCTCCATCTTTCCCAGGCTGGAAGTATACAGTTAGTCATGGGCCTAATTCCATCACTGATTGGTGTGGGAGCCTTGAACTGCTCTGTTTTTGATCAGGATCAGTTTGCTCTCTTTAGGCAACCTGCTTTTGGAGGCTCACTCTTTTAATACTAAACTTAGTGCAGACAATTAATCAACACAACCAACCAAAGCAAAGAACTCCTACACTGGGGAGATCTTCTAGCATCAGTGCCCTGGTAACTGGCCTTCTAAGAGTATGCTAACACCTGTAGCTTGTCACAGCTTCTAGCAAATGCTTTGCATTTTCTTTCCTTCAGTGACTTTTTATATACTCATTTTTATATGTTCAATGAAATTTAATGTCATGGTGCCTCTCTTTTAGATTTATCACAATAATCACTGGATATGAACCATTTTCTCTCCTGGCCTAGTCTGAGACACTGCACAGTATAATCCCAAACACAGTCTCAAGACACCTGTCCTTTCATTAAAGAACATAGTTCCCATTGGCAATATCAAGGGAAGATGACATTCTTATGCATATATTATTTAGTGTATTTGGTATTCAATGTGAGGAAGAATTAAATGCATGACAATGATTCCTTCAACTTTTAGATTACCTAGCTATTATCTACCTAGATTATCCTTTTCCAAACAGGACAAATACCAAACTCCTTTAGCCTACTTTGAGGGATATGCAATCTCATCAGTGTAGGTAGTTCCTTCACTGATGCATGTTTTAATATTGTTCTGTGCATTTCCTGTTTATGTCTTTCCATAAATTCCATAAAAATAAATCAAGGGACTATTCAATATGAGGGTCTTCCTCTGATCCTTTTTTATTTTATGGATACCAGTCTAGCAATCAGGTTGTTTTCCATTCTGCACTTTTGCCTACCTCCTTTTCTGGTCATACCACATCCTTCATGACATCATTTATATTACTTCTCCACATGGTGGAGAAAGGAATTATGCTTAACTTTTGAAATAAAGTCTAACCATGAAGACCTCATTGATTTACCTGTACTGTAATCCTCCAACTGGCCCCAGTTGATGTATATGAGAAGAAAATCATTCTGTGTATTTGCCAGAGATGAAGCAAACGGACACATTTTACAGGGAGAGGTGAGTAGTTTTATCAGAAAACACAGGCTATTTTTAGGTTCAAGAAAATATTGGAGTGGGTACAGATCAAACTGACGAATTCATGCTTAGTTTAGCTTTGGTAGCTTAACTTTATGGAACTACACAATGTGGAACTTATATTAAAAACCATTAAGTTAGTAAGGCTGCAAGTATGCAAAGTGCAAGTATGATTAAGTCTCCAGATTTATTGTTATATGATGCTTCTATACATTGCCTATTTTGAGAATTTAGGGTCTTCATAAAAGAAATGGGCCCTTTCAAACTCTTAATCATTTAGATACAAGAGTGATAAGACAATCTGTACATGGTATTTATTGCAAATTCTGGACAATGAAACTACTAGTTGTATTTATTATTTCAGACTCTAAGATTAGTAGAAAATGGCTACCATAGTTGATAATGCAATAAACTTCATATCCAATAGGAACAGTTCTAATTCAGAATCAATCATAGCACTGTTAAATATTTATCCAACCTAAAACATGAGGAATTAACATCCCAAAATAGATCAAGGGCTTTACAAAGACCCTACAATATCCTATTTCTTAGACTATGCTAAAGAAAACTGACGAGAACATCATCTATCTAAATCTCTTCTTCAGTTATTTTCCTAGAGATTCTCTATATTTGGCATCGTTCCTGACAACCAAAACCTATAATGAGATAGGGTAGCTTAAATAGGATATACAGATTTCTAGAAGGTTGAATGAACTACAATCAACCGAAGAAAAATTGCTACATTTCCCCAATCCCTTACTAAATGCAAGGGGTTTGTTACATTTAAAAGTCTCCTTCTTTGTGGGAATCCTGTTTGTATCTGATTTGATAAATTAAAATTCCTCTTCCAAGGCATCCTCCCATGATTCTTTTAACTGAAAGCACAGGTTCTGTTGTACTTTCAAAATGTCGTTAGTCTTTTGGAGACCACCTAAGTCCACATGGAGCTACATAGTTATATCTGCCTAGCTATAATGTGGTTTAGGTCCCACATTTTAGGGATATAGCTTGAAATAATTGACATCCCAAAGAAATCATAAAAGAAGAAAAAAACCCATACGTGCAAAAATGTTTGTAGCAGCTCTTTCTTGTGGTGGAAAAGAATTGGAAAATGAGCAGATGCCCTTCAACTGGGGAATGACTGAATAAGTTATGATACATGAAAGCAATGGAATATTATTGTTCTATAAAAAGTGCAGAACACGCTGATTTTAGGAAGATTTACAGGAATAGATGCTGAACAAAACAAGCAGAATTCAGCAATACAATACACAATACATTACAGCAATACAATAATAGCAAGGTTGTGCAAGGATCAACTATGACAGAATAGTTCTGTGGTTCAGTGATCTAAGGCAATTCAAATAAATTTGGATGGAAAACACCCACATCCAGAGAACTATGGAGTATGAATGTAAATCCAACACATACTATGTTCACTTTTCTTTTTCTTGTTTTTTTTTCCCCTCTCTCATGGTTTTTTCCTTTTGTTCTGATTTTTCTTTTCCAACATAAGGAAATATGTAAAAAAAAAGTATATGCATAACCAATATTTTTTACATGTAGCTGGGGAAAATAAAAATAAAGTAATTGACATTTAAAAATAAATTTTCCTCTTATAGGCCTAGTTTGGACCTTATTCTAGGAAACCCTGTGGTTAGGGGGTCATCTAGGCTCCATCTAAGGATGGTGCTGATGGTAGCACTGTCTTGTGTGTATTTAAACTGTTGATTGGCCAAATGGTCATTTATTTCATACTCCTGGTCAGCTTCAGAGCCTGACTTCCTATTGCAATGGAACTGTTTCTCTTTCTTTCTGCACAGGCTGAAGGGCTCAGTTCTTGATCTCTTGTGACTAAAGTTCAGAACAAGCTGAAGGAGGCAAAAATGACAATAGCTAATATTACTATGCAATTTTATATTTACAAAGTGTTTTCCCCCACAATTCTGTGAAGTAGAATATAATACTCCCAATTTAAATGAAGAAATGCCTATGGACAAAAAAGTGATTTAAAACTAGGACTGGTAAAAGGCATTTGTCGTATATAGGCTGAAGAGAAGCCTTGGGGGGAAAGGTAACATGATTGCTAACTACCTGAAAGGTTGATATCCATAGATTTGGAGGTAGAAGAGACCTTTGAGGTCATTTAGTCCAGTCTTCATCTTTTAAAACTCAGGCCTAGAGACTTTTAATTTGTCCAAAATTATGCCGGTATTAAGTGGCACACCCAAAATTTGAGTCCAGATCTAGTATTCTATTATACTAATAGGCATTGGCGATATTTTGCTTAGCTCTGGTGGGTAGTTCTAGAGGTCTTGGCATAAATTGCAGAGAGGTAGATGGCAAGTTTGAGAAGGAAAATCTTTCTAAATTATAGCTGCCTAAAACTGGAAAGGCCTCAAGCGAGTAGATCCACCATCCCTTGACGACTTCAAGCAAAAGACAGATGACTACTTGTTGGATGCTGTGGGTAGTCATGTCAAATTCAGCTGAAAATGGGCCACCTATTTATACATGAAGATCCTTGCAATTGCATACTGACTTAGTTTATAAATGTAATGCCACTTTTGGTTATATTTTTATTTTGTTAAATATTTTCCAACTACATTTTAATCTGGTTTAGGTTACACATTTGCTGTGTCTACTCCATTCGATATCGCTGGACTGGATGACCTCAAAGTTGATATTTGGCCTCTAGCAAAGCCATGGATTTCAGCTACATAAAAACTAAGAAATCATTACAATCTTAATGCTACTTTAAAACTCTGTGGTCACTATCTGGTCACCAGGCTATCAAACCTTTTAGTACAGGGCCCATATCCTAGTTATCTTTGTAACTTTGCCATTACTGGGCATAGCACTCAGCGAAATGATATCTGATCCTCTCCTGATTCAAATTAGCTATTTGAGGCTACTGGTTTGGATAAAATGAACTTTCCCCCCTTGTGAGCCCTATATGAGTAACATTACAACTTCTCCCATAGAAATACCATTCAAGAGCATTCCTGGAAAAGACTATTCATTTAAAAAACACTACATTTCTCAAGTACATTGCAACTAAACAAATTTCGTGCTAAGTGAAAGTCTCTACAAGCTGGGCCTCCAGATCGGAAACAATTTTATTGTGTTAGATTGATATTTAATTCTATTACTTAAAATGTTAATAATTATTGAACCTCACACATTTTAGTTCTAATTATAAAGCTGCCTTCTCAACTGATGGCATCTCATCTGTTCTGAATTAAGCAACAGTATTTGGATGTAGATTTTGGCAGCTGTCCGGAATTCCCATGATGCCAATTCAAAAAATCTATTTCCATTACATTTTAAAAATTAAATTCTATCTCCCAAAAAGTTTTCTTGGCTACCTGAAAACTAGAATAAGCAAAAACTAAAAGCCTGATAACACATTTAAAAATCTAAGAAGCAGTTGTGGTGTATTGGAAAGAGCGCTGGGTTTGGAGTCCAAGTATTTGAAGACAGGGTCATGGATTTAAAAGCTAGAAAGGAGCTTCAAGGTCATCTAGTCCAGAGGTCAAACTCACTAGGGATGGGGAGAGGAAAGTCCCCGATGGGTGGTCAATACAGATTAAAATACAATTGGGAAATGTTTAATAAATTAAAATTCAATACAACACAGAGGACATTAATTTGTGGTTTTCTAAGTCAATATGTTGCTACAGAAATGTTTCTGAATCTGGCACTACTGATATAGTTCATTTCCATTTCACAAATAGAAATAATTGCAGTCCAGGGAGGTTATGACCTGTGGCAATGCTGGGATTTGAATCCTGATTCCTGGATTCCAAAACCAGACTTGTGTAACCTTGAGAAGAATACTTCATTTTCTGTTCAAAGTGACAACAGGTTCTAATTTCAATTACTGATAATTCTGTAGCTATGAATTAGTTCAAATGACCCTGTACTATTAAGCCTCATGCCTTCCAGCTACGTCACTGAAGTTTTATGCTCAGACCCAAAGAAAGGCCAAGCATATTTAAAGGCATAAATATTTGAAATACTATGAAAAGGGAAATAATAGTCCTCTGATTACATCATTAAATATCACTGTATTTTTATTAATAAGTCATCTTACTGAAGTTTGGTTTTATAACTTATAATGAAAAGAAAACATTTTAGTGTTTCTTATGGTTATATAGGAGGGAACAGTTAAGGGAATAATATCTTGGTTTCTATGGAAATAAAACCAGGTGCAGGAAGGCCAGTTTGACAGTACTTCAGAGAACAAAGAAATAGCACCAATTTTTCTGTGGTTACTGAAGCAGATGGAAGAACTGTTGATTCCGTTTGTTATTATAAAGTCAAATGAATTCAAGATGGTCCATCATCATCTTCCTGGTTGGCAGGTGACAAGAAATATAACCCTCAAAATACACTGTATTGATTTCCAAGGTACCTAATTCAACAGCATAGAAGAAAAAGCTGAATGACCACTTGTGGATGTTTCAGAAGGACATTTTAGGGAAGACAGACAATCTCCAGGATCTTTTCCAAGTGAGATCCTATGAATCTGAGAATATTTCAATTCTTTTAATCACCAGGAAGTTTCCCCAATACTACATCTACTGGTTTGAGAGTAGATGCAAAATGGGTCCAAATCAGACATGACAAAACCTCCATCTTCTTGAATAGTGAAACTGCAGATACAAGTATGACAAAACATTGCACACAGCTGGAAGTTTTTGTTACAGCTGATCAAAGTTACCATTTCTTTGAGATATACCTGGGACAAAGTATAAGCGATGGTAGTATAAATGGAATCCTAATGATGGTCACATAAACATTCTTTCAAAGAAAAGCTAAATTGGTAATGTCATTTTTGATGCTGTAATATCTCAAAAAAGGTGAGTAAAAGAAGATCCAACACCAGCAATTTTACTTTATTATTTATTTTAATACAAAGCTTTGGCATTAGCAATTTTATAAAAAAAAAATAAAATATACTAAAAATAAATGCTTGTGTGGCTTGTTTGGTAAATGATGCACATAAAAATAGATTCTCCAAAGCTGTCAGAAACCACTTCTTTCTTCAAAACCATTCTGCTCTGTGGGATGAAAGGAGAGAGGGACAGAAAACAAGAATTAATCAAAAAGTAGCTGACAACCAAAATAACAGAAATTTCCCAAGCTAAAAATGAGAAGAGAATTAATGCTAAAAATGTGGTGTGTGTGTGTGTGTGTGTGTGTGTGTGTGTGTGTGTGTTTCTCCCAGTATTAACTAGTAATACTGTGGGACTGCCAGCATTTTAATAATAATTATAATGGGAAATAATATATTATTATATGTTAGGATTATAGTATTTATATATAGTAATTATATTAATTATTATATTATTATAATAATTATATTACTATAATAACCATAATTTGCAATATACTTTCCTACACAGAATATGCCTTGCTCTGGGTTCCCATCATTTATAGTATATCTCCTGAGATGAATACTGGTTTATAAAAACAGCAGGTTAAGATTTGAATGGTTTGAATGGGAAACAAATTTCTACATATACGTAGTTCCCCTTTAACTATTCCACAGTCAGAGTTCTGTATAGCATTTAAAACACCTTGAGAAAAGTTTCCTAAGTTGATATCACGCTAAGCTTGAGACGGTAATAGGGATGAAGGGAAACCTGTCCACAATAATCACTGTGTAGCACTTGTTATGTGTTTGCTTTCTATTGACATCTTACAGCCCAGTTCTAATTTTATCACTTTCTTATAAACAACCCTTTCCTGGCTCCTCACTGACTAAAGGATAATTTCTAAGCCCCTTGACTTAGCATTGAAGGTTTCCAATACACTAACCCTAACATAACCCACTAGACTCATTCCCACTTATTCCATACACACCCCAGGATTTAGCCAAACTGGGTGCTCCCTATACATGTCTTGGGTTTCAGCTCATATATTATTTCTTTTGTCTGGCATGAATATCTTATCCAGCCTTCAAGACCCTGGATATGATCTCCTAGATTCCTTTGAACAACCTTTAACACTTTGTACCTCTCTTAAAGCATTTATCAATTTTTGACTTTTATTATTGTTTATGTGAATTCTTATCTTAACCTCTCCACAAATTCCTAAAATGAAAGGACTATGTTTCATTTATCTTTGTATAATCTCACAGTATCTAGCAGAGGGCCTGGCAGAGTAACAAATGTGTTGAATTAAAATGAAAATTTAACAAAAAATACCTTAATTTATTAATTCTTCCATTTATATCCTGCCATGATTTATGCTATTCCTCTCCTCCTGAGAAGGATGCTGGAGAAAAATGCCAAAAAAAGCAATGTTTTTCTGTTTGACTAAATCTAAGTATTTGAATACTAAAAGTTGAGAGGCTTTTTTTAGAAAGGGCTGAAATCTGTAAATTTCTTCTATTATGATGACACTGTTTTAAAATGAAATAAAAAAAGTAACTGGCTTTTAGGTGTTTCAAAATAGTTTATTATAGTTTTGGTGGCAAAGGAAGAACAATTACTATCAGATAATTGAATATTACTTTTTAATCCCATTTTGTTATCACGGGCAAAGAAATACTGTATTATTTCAAAGTGCTTGAAAAGCAATCACATGTTTTTCATAAGCTTTAAAGAAGCTTAGTGTTTGGAAAAGATTATATTATTTACATAGGAAAGGTTCTATGTAAAAGAGGCAGTCGATTCCTGATACTGTCTCCTCCACATCTGATCCTGTGTTGGGAGAATTATCAAGTCCATCTTAGGCTGCCTGAATCATTATGATAAGGCCTTAACATCATCCCATATTTTTATAGTATTGCATACTCTTAAAGGTGATTTTACATATTATGATCTCTGTGGGCAAGTGATCAGAGAGAAATGATTATCTATTTATTTCTCCATGACTGGAAGAAGGAAGATCATGCTCTTTTTGTAGTTGTGTGTACACATGTATGTAATTGCAGAATTTTCAAACTAGAATGGACACTAAAAATCTAATCTCCTCCCCCCACTTACAAAGATGGCATTTGTTTCTTTTTGGTCCAATCCTGTGTACTTACAGGTAGGGAAACTCTTCCCTGGCTGCTCTTCTATGCCTTCTACTCTTGTGACTTGCCCAGGGTCACACAGCCAATATGCGTCAGAGGTGGGACCTGACTTTAAGGCTGGCCCTTAGATTTAATAGGCCAGGCTGCCTCTCATGAGGTAAATAGTCACACATGACGAGGATCAATAATTTTTAAATTATATTATTTTTTAAATCTGTATTTGCTTAGAAGAACCAAAAGAACATGTGAGCTGATGAGTTTGGAGTGTTCAATGGATAGGGTGCTGGACTTGAAATCAGAAGACTCTGAATTCAGATCTTTGCCTTGGAAACCTACTTAGTTGTGTGATATTGAGCAAGTCACTTAATCTTTTTCAACCTGAGTTTTCTCATCTATAAAATGGAGATAATAATAGTACCTACCTCACCGGGTTGTTATAAGAATCAAATGGAATAATATGCAAACCTTAGAGCACAATATAAATGTTAATCATTATTGTTTATTAAGTATTGGGATAATGCTGAAGCAAGGAAACTTCCCCTTCCCCCAACAACTTTCTTTGGAGGGAGGATACTTTAAACAATCTTTTTTTTCTGGAGTTTTGGGGAAATAAACAAACTAATTCTAATAATCAGGTTTCACTACCAATGGCAACAGTTTCAAAACCAGAGTGAAAGATGTATATTATTTTCATTTTATTAATTGTGAATATAATTTCTAAGTAGGTGTTTAATAATAGGATCTAAATATTGAGATTTATAATAGTGGGTTCTATTTCTTTACCCAAATGGTTGATAAAAATCTTGAATTGGACTGGGAAAGCTGAAGATAGAGTCTTATCTCGAGGGTGATATTGAGACTTAGGGTATTAATCTGTTAAAAGAGCTGAATTGTCCTTTCCCCCTTGCCCCTACCTACCCATGGTACTTAACTAGCTCTGTAAACATGAACAAGTCACTTAATCTAAGTTTTAGTGTCTTCATTTGTAAAATTAGGATAATATACCATTAGTATCTATCCTTAACAAGATTGTCATGAGGCTTAAAATGAGATCTTGTATGCAAAAGTATATGCAAACCTTCAAGTGCCATACAAATATCTACAATTATTACAATCACTGACCTCAAATTATTCTAGAGTTTGTTAAACATTTTCCCCACACTACTAGTCTAATAATGCCACTGAAAAAGTAAAATAAATTCTATTCTTCTCTATGGTTGATATTTTAATTTCTGATGGATCTAAGACAACTCTAGACAGGCACTTAAGATAACTTCTATTACTGGACATTAAACAAAACAAAAAGAGAAATATACTGAGCATTATTCTTACCAAAAAATACATATGAATGAATATATATATATATAGATACACTTTTCCTGGAACTAAATTTAAATATGAATTTCCCAGGTGGGTTCTGTATAGACATTAGATAATAGAGCAGAGAAGATCTTTATGAGTTTTACAAAAAAACAATAACATTGCTCAAATGTTTGATTCTCATAAAATTCATTAAAGTTTTTGTGTGTATGTACATGTAAGATGGTACCCTTCTACAACTTAGCACACAGGTTAGTTTCTTTAACGTGAAGATAGTCCTTGATTTCTCAAGGCAAAGGCAGGATGCTTTGGATACCAGACATGGGATAGGTACTGTTATGCTGCTATTTTAAGTTAAGTCTAGACAGCATCCTTACTCAAACAAAAGACTAATCCATTTTAGCATGTTTAGGTAGTAGGTTTAGTAAACCTAAAACTTTATTTAGACAAAAAGCTCAAATCCTTAAGTACTTGCACAATTATGTGGTTAAGATCCAGGAGTTCTGTACCACACAACATAGATAACCACAGGGTGAAGCACATTTTCAAAACCAAGTTTTACTGACTTGTTATTGCTTTATCTATAAAAGAACTTCAATATAGCTATTATGGAATATCTGATTTTAATTAAAATTACATCTTGTGGAGCCTGCCCAGGTTACATATCATTCGTATGTAATTCAAAGTAAGCAAATTAATTGAACTGCTGAATCTTATTTAAAATAGTCTACTTAAATGTTGGAAGATCTCTACCAAATAGCAATTTTGGTTTTGATATAACTACAGAAAATTTTTCTTTTAAACATTACAGTGAGACAAGTTCAACTGCTTATGTCTATTTTTAGTTGAAAGAATAAAACCAGGTTAATTAGTATAGAGAGGAATACTTATCTACCCAATTGCAATAACAGGATGAACATTCTTATATCTAATTAATCTACTTAGTTTTTGAATATACATGATGGGAGAGGATTAGGACACAATTAACCCAACATTTTGAGAAATTAGTTTTTATCCTAACCAACATGGGATAAATGCTGAACAATGCCAAAATGTGACTTCCATTTGAAAAGAGTTACATGTATGTTGGCAATAATTTATGTAGCACATCACTATCCATACTGAATAAAATAAAATTAATCTTCAAATCCATTTAAAATATCTTTTAATAGAATGTTTTTACTTGATTAAATCCAATGACTGGAAACTTACTCATGACTCCAACTACCTGCCACTTAGGATATCCCTTTAAATCCCTTTTTTTTTTTTGAGAGGCAATTGGGGGTGACTTGCATAGAGTCACACAGGTAGAAAGTGCTAAATATCTGAGGCCAGACTTCAACTCAGTCCTCCTGACTCCAGAGTCAGTGCTCTATCCACTGTACCATTTAGATGCTCCTGCCCTTTAAAGTTTGCACCTGATTTTACAAACATGATTGCACTTGAGCCTTCACATTCTGTGAAATAGGTTGTTCTATAGGTATTATTCTCATTTTAGAAATTCCAGCTCCGGATCTTCTACAAGGTTGGGGCCTATTTTCATTCCACCAAAATTTGGATTCCATCTCTGAAATCCTCAACTCTATTAAATAAACTTTTGCCTAATTTTGCCAGACCCACCATGCCCCACATTACCGTTCTGTCTTGTTTCCTGACTGCCAGTCACTTTCTAGTTCTTTTTTACGTTATCTCCCACCATTAGAATGTAAGCTCCTTGAAGACAGAGACTGGCTTCTTTGCCTGCATCTATTCCCAGTACTTAACACAGTGATTGGCACATGAGGTAGCCTTTACTAAATGATTGCTAGCTTAATCCATGTATCTATGTATTTATCTATCTATTTTTAGGGATGGAAGAAAACTTAGTAACCATGTAGTCTAAAACCCTTATTTGAAAGCTGAAGAAACTGAGGTCCACATAGGAGGACAAAAGGTCACAAATAGTTTGTGGCAGAGCTGCAATTCTATCCCAGAACTTCTAACTGCAAATCTGGTGCTCCTTCTACTATTTCAGAAAACTATTCCCAGTTCTATACTTTAGATATAAACCAAACATCTCTCCCTCAGACTAATGAGAACCTTCAAATATTTTAAGATTATCATATGCTACCTCTGTTATATCCATCTCTTGGTTTCCCTGATGTCCTTCAAATATCAGCCAAAGACTTCTACAAGAAGTCTTTCCTGATCCCCTTAATTTCATGCCTTTTTTTCTGTTGGAAATCTCCAATTCATCCTGTACAAAGCCTGCTTGTACATAATTGTTTGCATATTACCTCTGCTATTGGACTGACAGGAGGGGCTATTTATTTTTTTGGGGGGGAGAGCTTTGTATCTCCAGCACTTGCCCAGTGCCTGGCACTTACTTCCTTAATTAGGTACTTAATAAATACTGGTTGCCTCCACTTTTCCATGCTACACATTTTGTCTATTCCTCAAATGATATTAATTGCAGAGCTTGCATTAGTATTTTTTGGTTGTGGCATTACATTATTGGCTCACAATAAGATGTATTCATATAAATCTTTAGGTTCTATTCAAATTGTCATACCAGGGCTCCTGAATTACTGATTTATGAACTATGCACATCACAGTTTTACTAGATATGGTGCTACTGGCATCAATTTGGAAATAGTGTTTGTGTTATGGAAATCTGTTTTCTCAGTCTTTAAAAAAATTATCCATATTTTTTTCTCATCACTCAAAAATGTAAACCAAAAGATAAATTAAACAATCATTACTTACTCATTAGCTTTCAAGCTAGCTGTGGCTCTGATGATCATATAGCAGAGAGTGAAGGCACTGAGGAGGCCAAAACTGGCAATAATAAACCATTCTTCTGTTGACAAAGGAAAGGGAGGCAATCACTCGTGGGAGAAGGCTTATGTCAAACCGATGTCAATATTTCTCTCAAATGCCATTGCTGGAGGCAACGCAGGTGTAAGCCATGACTGGCACAAGGAAGTGTAGCAGAAGGAGGTTTGCCAAAGAGTTACTAATTGGAAAAAGTCGTGATGAGAAATAGAAGGGGAAAAGGAAAGCAAGGCCAGTCATTTCTGTCTGCCAATACCCCGAGGTTTGAGAAGGATGTAGTCACCAAAAAGTGTGAAGTGAGCAATGTAAAATAAGGAAAAATATTCATGAAAATAGATTTTTGTTAATTACAACTAAATCAAACTGTTCAGTCAAGTTTCCAACTTTTCCCCTTCTTCGTTGTGAAAATCCATGCAGTAACTCCCAGTTAGAGAAGTAACTCCCACTTTAGCTGCAGAGAAGAACAATTCTCAAGAGCATGGTCCATGAGACTCCGGGAAATCTGTAGCCTTAACTTTTCTTAGTTTTCATGATGACATTATGATAATCTCTATTATTTTTCCCCTCTTTATGTACACATTCACACTATTAAACAGAACCAACAAAACATCTTGTTGGTCTTTCATCAAAAGTAGTTGTCATTCATCCTGATTATTTTGGTGGGTTTTTTTTTTTTTTTTTTTTTTTTTGGTTATAGGAAAACTGATAAGGCAGATAGCCTGAAAGACAGCATGTAAATATATTTTAAAAAATGAAAACCATTGGTATATGATTACAGAATTTTTCAGATAATCAAGGTGTAAGGACTTTCTTTAAACCATTTAATATTTTTTCTTAATCTTATAAGATTTTGCATTTTATTGAAATGACATTCTAATATTCCTGTAAAACAGAGCCTTCTTATACATCTAGAGGATAAAAGATGAGCCTGTCTAAAATAACAAAAGTTTTAATCACTGCATTCTCTTAAAGAAATGATACTTTATTATTTTAAAGGATGTACATTATTGGGCCTGGGTTATAAAGATTTTGTTTGGTATAGTGCTCCTTGGAGATCTGCTCTAATGAGTGAAAAATAAAGATTTGGGATGAGCACATCAACTGTATGTTCTATGGTATTGGATGATGTTCATAATTTTCAAAATTCATTAATTCATAATTTTTCTTTTTGGTTAAACAATTTAAATATTCTCTCAAAATTTTTCCTTGTGTTACCAAAGTACTACACAGAAAGGAAAACAACAGTTTAGCCTCTTGTTGTAATTCATTTGAACCTAAAAAATATTAAGTGCCTACTATGTGTAATACATATTTCAAAATAGTAAATTGTAATGGTTTTAGTGAATTGCCAATTCCTATTTTTCCCACCAATTTTTGAAATTAGGACGAGGTAGCTTGATAGTCTTAAAATGGAATAGTTATATTTAATAATAACAAGGAAATTAAGTCTTTTTCTTTCTACAACTTTTGTATATATAAAATATATGGATTTCAAGAATTTTATTCTGTTTATATTACTTGATTCTGAATGAATTATACTCATCTGTGGGGCTAAACTTTATTTAAAAAATCAGTCATCCAATAAACCAAATTTGTTTGCAGTTGTACCCTAATATGGTTGTAGGAGGGCAGTACCACAATGTACCATCAGTATATTCTTCATCTCTATTCTGAAAAGAATGATTTCATGAAGAAATACCAGCTATAAAGGACCACAAAATTTTGGATAAACCTTTGTCTTCTTTATTGCTATTGGAATAAAGGTAATTAAAAAAATCTAAACTAAAAAACCCTGCAAATGATAATATAAGAAACATGAGGGAAAAAAACCCCAAAAAATTCACTAACAGCAGTTTGTGTACTTTGTGACAAATGAATTAAGAATAGTAATAGTACAAAAACTTGCAACTAGGTTTTAGTTAAGAGTTTATAGTGAAATATGTCAGTAAATCAAATGGACACGTCTTATAGATTTGGATACTTTAATTAAAAAAAAGAAAAGATTTCTTTTATTTCTATAAAAGCAATGGTTTCCCATCACATATTGTGTTAACAGGACAAAAGGAGCAATGGTACTGACAGAAAAAAGTGTACTCAACCTATGGAGGCATATTATGAAAAGTGTAAAGGGAAGTAAAAATTCATAAAAATGATACATACAGAATGGGGTAGGAAAGTGGCTGTTTTGAGACATAGATAGTTTTTTGTGACATGAAAAGCAAACTCTTTTCTGTTCTCTGCAAAGTTGGTTGTGGCTGTGACCATTTTGTTATCATTAAGGAAACTATGAGGTAAATGCACTCAGCACTGCTTAATTGTTCAACTATCCTTCCCTTTTCTACTTAGAGGGTCTTAGAAAAGTAGATTCAAAGGGTTCATTGCTAAGGAGCCTGTACTACTTCAAGTCTTCCAATTTGGAGACTTTAACATCAAGCCAAAAAGAATGAAAGGAAAATAAATTAGTATAAAAACATCAAAGCAAGAAACAACAAAGACTTTGCTAATAATTCCCAAAGATACTGAGAAACTCAGTATGTTATATAAGTTCAAATTTTAGACTTAACTCTTTATTACTGGGTCTTCTTTTTTAATTCCTTTTTAGAAATTCAAGATACCAGTGCTAATATTTACAAAGCGTACCCCAAAAAAGGCGTTGGTGATAGCCAGAGGTCATTTTTAGTTCTAATAATGTTTTTTGACAATTTCTTTTTAAGAAAAAACGATTTCAAAACATCCACTATTCATATATGCATGGAACTTATAATTTTTAAAGCACTTACAACACACATTAGTTCATTTGACCCTCACAACAGCCCTGTGAGGTAGGAAGACAAGGTATTATTCTTTCCATTTATCAGTAAGGAAACTGAGGTTCAGAAAAGTGAGTTGCCCAAGGTTAATATGTGGTAGAGTATGGGACTTGCCTTTAAGCCTTTTGACTAAGCCTAGCCTTCTTTCTACTACATCATTCACTCTGCCTCATATTTATAAACCAACAATTGTTAGGGATAACTAAGATTCCTATATTCAATACTGCCACAGTCTATATAGACTCAAAACTCATTTTCCATAGATTCGAATAAGTCTTAAAATAATTTGTTTGCAAAGCATATACAGATGATCTGTTTCAATAAAAGCATCTAAAAATTCCTCAAATGGCTGAAGACAGAGATATGTATTCAAGAACCCCCAAGGATACCTGAATTGTCTTGTAGGGTTGTGCTAAGTTAAGCTGAGGTTCCAGAACAGTGAAGGAAAAGCACTCAGCACTTTAAGTGAAAGATTACCACTTACTTGTTACTGCAATGTTGATTTCTCCTGTTCGAGGAGTGAGTTCCCCATCCTGAGGAAGTTGAGACATCCCTGAAGTGCGCAGTGGCTCAAGGGCAAGGGAGCTGTCACTGGCAAGGTCACCAAGTGCTGATCTTCGATTAGCAGCTTGGCTTCTGGTAAGCCTTTCCATGTCAAAAGCTACATTATCAGTACATGGCAAATTTGGCTGAAAAATATTTTCAGATTAAAAATTACACATATTTATTTTTATAAATATGAATAAAATAATAAAATTAAAATTAAGAGATCTTAAACAGGGTTTTAGAGAATCAGTTTCTAAGTTATCTGGTGGAAAAAAATATTCTCCTATTTTTTTTTTTTTTTCCATTTTTCATTATTCTTTTCCCTAAGAGAGCTTTGAAAATAATGAATTTTTAAAAAAGACCTAAAAAATTTCAATAGCACATTACTACAAAATAACATCATTATGCATTGTAGTACTGATAAAATTAATTATTATACCTTCATAAGATGGTTATAGACTTTTTGGGGGAATAAAACTAAGAGTTCTGGCTCAAGGTATATTAAAAAGTAATGTTTCATTTAAGGTAGTAAGAAAAACATAATCACCCAAAACAAAACCCACAATGTGAAAAAGATTTCTGAGCGAGAAAAATAATAAATAATAAGAAAAATAGCTGGTCCAAAGCCAAGTGTAATGTAGTAGCAGTAGTATAATGGAAAAATGTTGATCTTGTAGTCTGACAAGAGCTGGGGTGTAATACTACCTCTGATGTTCATTTGAGCATCAGTTTCTTAATCCTCAAAATAGCAGTGCCTCTAGTAGTTACCTCACAGAGTTGTTGTGAGGATCAAATGCATTAACATATGCAAAGTGTCCTCCAAATCATAAGTACTACATAAAGTACTATAATAAGTAGGCCATTATTATTATTATTATTATTATCATTATCATTATTTCATACTAAGCTATAGTCATCAAATTTCTGAGGTAATTTTATAAAAACTATTGTACATTTTTGTCTATCCCATGCTGTATCTAATTTTAAAAAATCTACTCATATCATTTTACATTAATCCCTTTTAAATTTTATCATACTGGATTTGGCCTATCATAAAAATCACCTAAAATAACCCCCAAATTTGTCATTCGATGTGTTAGGAATCCTCCATGGAGCTGCTTATCATCTAAAAGCTTAGTAAATATTTCAAGTATATCTTTATCCAGATCATTGATTACTTTGCTGAAAAGACCAGGATCAAAAACAGACAAATTGCTGGGCATTCCACTAAAGACCTCCAGCAACATTGACCTCAATCCATCAATTATCATTTTTTGGCACAGTCAATTTCTCTAACTCTATTTTCAGTTTACATTTTTCCATTTTACCCACAAGAATATCATGACATCCTGTCAGATTTCATGGAAATCCAGGTAGCCTATGTCTAACATTGAATCTAGTAAAATCCTATCAAAAAAGGGATTGAAGTTGGGCATGACATGTTTTTAATGAATTCAAGCTAATTCTTAGTGTTTTTTTATTCCTTTCTTAGGAATCATACTATCTTCTTTAATAATATATTTTATTGTGAGGAATTATAGTTAAAATACTAGCCCTTGGTTTGAAGAATTAATTTCATCTTAAAAAACCACAAAACCAATACACTTGTAAGGTACTGTAATATAATTTAAAAAAGAAACTGTATAGTGACATGACAATCACACATCCATAAGTTTTAACTTCTCTGATGTATATTTTGATTCTGATGACCTAATTCATTGGGCTCAACCAGATACTCTTGATTTCTTGTAAACATTTTTATTTTATATACTTCATTGCCTTTTGCCCCTCATTTGTTGTCTTCCTCCACAGTTATCTTGATTTTCTTTTTAGTTTCTCCCCACCCCTATATAAGTACTTAAAGAGCTCTTTTTGCTATCCTTAATATTCACTACAAATCTTAAGTTGTTCTGGGCTTTGGCATTCTTAACATTTAAAGAAAACCATTAATAATAGTTTTTTGTCCATGCACTCATTTTCTATATACACTTTTCAGGATTGTATTTTGGATGATAAATTTCTGCTCTAGCCACACATATCTCTTAGGCAGCTCACCATTTCCTTCCTCAGATCCATCTTTTTGCTTAGTTATAATTTTTCTTAAGAATATTCCTTTTGAGCCAACTTTGACAGAATTTCAGGACACAGGATCCTAACTGAACTCTTTGAATTTGCCATTTTCTGGCTATCCCCAAACCATTGTCTGATCCCATGAGAATTCAGATTTGTGATCTTGGAACCCTGAGCTCTAATTGGTAAGCTTTCATCTTATCCTATCAGGTTTTGAGTAGATCATTCTATTTCCTGGCAGCATGCTGCCAGGAAGTATTCTACCTTTTAGCTTCTTCCCCTTTCAGACCTTGGACTCCCTATGGGTCCCAGGGCACTTACTGGTAAGCTTTCACTTTATCTTACTGAGTCTTGGGCTTACTTTTTGGTCACCTTCTTTTTTGCTTTCCAACTCTTGTTTTCTTATATTATCTTCCTCATTAGAATATAAACTTCTTATGGGCAAAAACTATCTTGCTTTCTTTCCATCTTTAATAGTCAGCATAGTTGCCTAATAATTATTTATTCATTTATTCTTCTAAAATCTAGAATGGAAGCCAGATGCTTGGTATTCCTCTATTTATTTATCCTGAATGTTAAGATGGTATGGTTGCTTTCTTGCAAGTTTTTCATCATTTCTCTTCTGACAATCAGTACATTTGTTGGTCAGAAATCATGTCTTTTACTCTTTAAAAAAAGAAAGTGGTTATTGATGCAAGTCAAGAATTTATAGAATATTCTATTTTAAAACAAAATCATATGTAATATGTATATAGACACACATAATTATAGAGTGCTCTTTTTAAAGGAAAATTTATATTTTCTCCCCTTCCCTTCCTAAACCTGCTAAAACAGTTCTCCCTTTAACATTTGCTTTATGTTTATATGCTGACCACAGTTTAATAACTTAATGTACAAAAATGTTTCCAGTTTCAGAAGCAAGAAAAACCTATTTAACTTGTTTTATTCTTAAAAAAAAAATTAGTAGCTATGTGCAACTTGAAAAGTCTGCATAATTGGCTTCTTAAATATCTAAGGCCAATGGGCTTCCACAGATGTTACAAGAAATGGGCCTCTACCATCCAAATATGACTGAACAACTACAGGAAGTAAATACTGAATAACCTAACTATTAACCTAAGAAGAGTCTTGCTTGTACTACAACACTGATTTATCAGCCCAATAGTTAAAAAAAAAAAAGGAACTAAGTCTAATCTGGCTTGACTATTTAAGTTATGCTGGCTTTTTTGTAATTACTGCATCTTTATTTGGATATTTACTAACTATTCCTTTAATAAAATACTCTAGGATCTTTTCAAGAATCAAAGTTAAACTCACTGTCCAATAGTGACTTAATTTTATAGACTTAATTTTCTTTCTATTAAGACATTTGTCCTTTTCCAATCCCTGTGATACTATCCATAGTTCTTTAAGATGTTTCAAGGATCACATCACAGTTCAGTAATCATATCTGCTAAATCTTGTAGTACCCTAGTACTACATTAAGTAGTTCATTGGATCCAAGATACTTGAATTCATCAAGGACTGCTAGGTGCTCTCAACCTCTTCTTTGATTTTTTTCTCCTCCCCATTACAACTACCACCCCGTCCTGACAATTTTGTTATCTTTATCTTTCCTTGCCAGTCTTGGGTCATTCTGAGCACTGGTACTCTAGATATCTTTCTTAAAGAACTATGTCAGAACTTTATCTTTAACTTCCTTTACTTGTCTTTGTTTCCATTTTCTGTATCTATATTTTTCCAACTAACAGTGGCATAGGAATTAACTGGGAAAAAAGTAAAAGGATTAAATTTACTTATGTACAAGTCTTACAACTTTAAAAGATTTTTAGTATATAATGTTCTTTTTGTGCTGCAACTACTTGTTTTTACAATATCTGGCACTAAATTCACAAGACTTTAATATATATTCTTTAATTATCAGGAAAGCATACTTAGTACACTGAAGATATTAAGTGTATCTTTGAAGAATAATCCACTTTCCTCAATCTAGTCTTGATTAAATCCCACAGATTTCCAAAGGGGTTTAAATCAGACAAATTCCTTGGTCACTAAAGCATATTTATCTCCATTTCTTACACACATTTCTTAACCTTTCATGACATGTCATGGTGCAAGGCTGTGTTGCTGTATTCTATCTCCATTTGGGAATTACTATAATAATCCTGCTTCTTTAGTATATCATTAAATTTAAATGGAAACCGTACTTACAGGCCCACTGGAAGCAAAAAATATCCCCAAAGGAATTTTCGGGTAGATGTTATACAATCTGATGAAAATACCCAACCCTTAAAAGATTCATCTAGATTTCTTATGACAACAATTTGTCATAAGAGCCTTGAATAAGAAAGTTAATTTTCTCAATAAAAATTACTTTCTCTCAAACTTCAAAATTCTCATCTTTGTATTGTCTTATCTACAATCAACATTTTTTTCCTTCGGAATAATGGTTGGCAGGTGTTTTATGAGTCTTCTTGCTGTTTTTCCAACTTCAATAACCCTATGCTATGTTGTGAAGGAATCAGTAACAACCCTCCAACTGATAAGTCCTCCCAAAGATTTTTGCTTGTTTTCTGACATTTAATTTTTTTTTTTTTTTTTTTTTTACAGCAACCGTTTGTCATGTAATGGTCTTGTTTTTCATTTTTGACCACATTTTCTTTTGAAAAGTTTTAGTGCAAATGATCCTGTGTCATTATAGGCTTGAATGATCCTTGAAACACTTTACTTCCTCATACCAATAGTCAATGTTAATACCTCTAACAATCTATGAAGTGTGCTCTTTAAAAAATTACAACTTTTTCAAGTTTCCTTAGAATAATATCCAATTCTCAAAATCAAAGAGTTGGAGTACCTAGATGGTATAGTGAATAGAGCACTGGTCCTAGAATCAGCAGAAATGAGTTCAAATCTGGCCTGAGACATTTATTAGCTGTGTGATTCTGAACAAGTCACTAACTCCAATTGTCTTCAAAAAACAAACAAAAAAAAAACACCCAGAATTAAAAACATGAAATTAACATCAAATCCAGCATCTAACTGATGGAGAACTGACAAAGAGTAGGGAATCAGCTTAATCTCGGTCAAGAACAAACGTTGTGTGACAACCTGGTGCCAAAACAAACAAACATGGATGACTTATGGTTTCACAAAATGCAAACATACCAAAATTGCTGCTTGTGTCAAGTAATTTATATACTACTTGTAAGTTGTTGATGAGTTCCCTATGTATTCACATTGACCTCTGAAACAACTCCCTCTTTTTGTTTTCATAAAAATTGTTTTTCTTCTTTTCTTCAGACTTCATTGCTGAAAGCTTCCTATTCTTTTTGGACTGGCTTCTCTTATAGAATTTTAGTTTACAGGACTCCACTTATCCCCTCTGTGAACCCATTAAAATCTTTTGTCTCCAAATCTAGGTTATATATTAAAGTGTTCTTGGTTCTCCTCTCCTCTTTCACATACTCTATTTGCTTCTATGGCTCCCATCATTTCTATGCCAAAAATCAGTTCATGTTGAATTCAAGCTCCCCTTCTTGGTTACTCTGACTTTTGAAGGAAGAAATTATCATGAAGTCAAGCCAGGTTGCCATGATTTTTGTAGAGATAGTTTGAATAGATGTCTAGATAATCGAAGTCTCCTACTATTATGTTTCCATTCTAGGTTTGTGATATTTCTCAATTTTATCTATTTCTTTCTTCTGTCCAAGTGGTTTATAGAGTGATATCAAGCTCCAAAAATGGATCACTGTGGGCTGTGAATTTGACACCTCTGCTCTATAGTACTCTGATGACCATATTACTTCTGTTTCTGCTTCTACTGATATTTACACAAGGACTTTCCCTGTTCTCACAAGGTTCCTGCTTTGGTTCTTAGGTTTTCTCACATGAGTACATCTTCTTACCACCCAGTGCTATTACACCCTTACCTCCACTTTACTGGGCTTCTTTTGAATGAAACGTGCGCGCGCACGTGTATATACGCATGTGCGCACACACACGTGTATATACGTCTAGACCCATATTTATATACACACATAAACATCAATCCAGTATCATATTCCAGTCACAGATTTCATCCCATCAAATCTCAAGTGATACCTTTTTACTTGAAATTCATGCTATTACCCATTCTTTGAAAAACACTCACCAAAACTTGTATCTTTGTTACAGTTTCATTTTTTCTTGATGTCAGATTTAAGAAGGTCACATTTGCCCATTCTATTTTTCAGGAATTCCCACCCATTTTCTTCTTCAAAGTGATGAATAGCTGTCAGTGCTCTTCTATGAGTATCATGAAATTAACTAGAGCTTAAAGCTACTTAGGAGAAAGGCGCTATGTAAATATAATTATGCAATTATGGGACAAACGTGCTATTTTCCACAATTTGATGGATCGAGGCCTTTAAAAAATTTAGGGATATGAAATGATTTTATCAAATAATTTTGGAATTTCCTGGCATACTATTTATCTTGTTTCTTAAAGATATCATAACAATTGTATTCAAATTGAATTAATGTATGTGGATAATAAATAATATGTTAAATATAGAAAAGAATTTCCATTAAGAAACATACCATAATTCCCAAAGCCTTCAAAATATTCAGTTTGCACATAGGACAAGTACAATGTTCACTAAGCCAGGGATCCACACAGGATTTGTGAAAAACGTGCCTGTTAGATAAAAAAAAGAATCTTATTAAAGTAAACATAAAGAATCAGAACTCAAATAATTAAATATACAATTAACTTTTTGTTCTTTTTTGGAAAAAGAGGCAAATCTCAAGAAGGGTAGTGTTAAGTATTTGCTAAAAAAAAAATGTCAAGGAATGTCTTAGGGTCAGACAAAGTTCCAGTAATTTTCTTTATCTCCTACATTTCATTTTGTAAAGGAGAAATGAGGGTCAAAACAATGATAAAAACCCTTTTAGAGAAGGGGCCCACTATCTTTATCATTATTAAATTAATTGTAGACTAATATTGATGGAACAGGATAGCTGGAGCAACAAGTCACCATAAGTGAAATATGGTGATCAGATAGTTGAAATCATTGCTACCACTATCCATCTTCCTTCAGTCCACGACACCAAGTCTAAATTCTCAGGTGATAAAAGGGCCTGCTAAACTACTGCCACTGCTTCAAGCCCAGCCGCAGTAGCCAGTATCAAGGGGAGAATGAGTCACCATCTATCAGTACCAACTACTGACCAACTACCACTTTTGGTACAAAGAAGCCAGCATAGAAGCCTCAAATCACCCTTCCTCAGACATTGGTATAAACAGCCCCTCCAATATATACCAATAAAAGAACAATAGCCCCTCCAACTATAATGCCCAATAAACCAATGATCCTGCTTCCCAGTTTGGTTCTTGTAGCATTATCAAGGGGAAAAAACTTGTGGAGAAGGGAGATCAACCTCTATGGTCCCAATACTACCAACCACAGAACTGCCATGGATGGGCAAGGGAGTCCAAGAACTCTAGGAAGAGTAGCACCATCCAGACAACCAGTTCTGCTTCCAGCCTGGACCTTGAAGTCATAATTAAGGGAAATAAGTCTTGTGAAGATCCAACCTGCTAACTTCCTTTGCAGATGTTGTACTTCCTATTTCCTTAGTAGAGCCAGCCAGCAAAGCAAGTTTTCATGACCAAAGTTCTTGCCACTGACAAATGATTCAACATCAGAATGATAACTTTATTAATGTATATAACATTAAAAAAGATATATTACCATTCACTTTGTTGCTGCCCCCTAAGGATCATGAGGCCTCACATCCTATACATATTGTCATCTCCCAATTGGAATGTAAGCAGCACCATGAGAAAAGGCACCATTTTGTTTTTCTATCTTATTTCCAGAACTTGGCAAAAATACTCTGAATATACAAAGTGCTTAATGCTTTTCCATTTATAATCTTGAGATAATTAAAAAAATTTTTATTCAGAACTTAAACATCAAAAAACAATGTTTCCATTCACAAAAAAACAAAAAGAGAATTTGATATGAAAGCTTGCTTTTAAAAATACATATAACATAAATTCTAAACATTAATTTTCCAAACTGGCCTGCTTCTCTGTGATTCTTTCTGAACTTCCTTTTGTTATCTTTTGTGCACTGAAAAAATGTGATGATAGTTTTCTTTCTGATACCACTACTACTAACTTTTCTTCTGGTCCTATCCTATCCTTAAAAAATAAGAGAAAGAAGAAAAAGCCCTAACAAATAAGATGGTAAAACAAAATGAAATCACACAGTGGCCATGTTTAATAATGTGTATCTTCTTCTGTACCTTCTATTTCTCTTTGTCAGGAAGTGAGCAACATGTGACATCATAGAATCTCCAGAGACATTTTTTGTATAAACTGTTTTCCAGTTTTGCTTACTTCCTTCTGTTCATACTATATAGGATTCCCTGAAATCATCTCTTTTGTCATCTAATGGCTCAATAATATTCCATTAATATTCACATACTACCACTTGTTTAGGCATTCCCTAACTGTCTAAGAGGAATTTGACACACTTTAGATTTTAATTCTGTGCAACTTTTTTTTTTTAACTGCTTTAAATTCCTCTCCTTCAAAATCAGAAAGTTTTTTTGCTTGTGATTATTCCTTCCCCAATAGCTTTCTTTTCTTTCCTTTTTTCCTATCCCTTTTGTTTCCCCACTGAATTTGATGTATTTCCATTTCAAACTATTTATGAGTGTGAGTGTTCAATCCTCCATTGACTGTTTCAGAAAAAAGTGAGATTCATTTAATGTTTACTTTTACTCCTCTCATCCCTTTCTCTCTTTTACTTGTATATTCACTGGAGGTCTTCAAGCGGAGGTTAGATGATGACTTGTTGGAAACGTTGAGGAAGGGATTCTTGATCAGGCATGGACTGGACTACTAGGCCTTTCGGTTTTTTTTCCTAACACTTAGATACTGTAAATAATACCACAAGTCTAAAGTTAGATATAATTATTCTAATGTACTTTTTTCCTCTTTCTTTCTTTCTTTCTTTTTTTCCTTTTCTTTTCTTTTCTTTTGCTGAGGCAACTGAGATTAAACAACTTGTCCAGAGTCATACAGTTAGGAAGTGTTAAGTGTCTGAGGCCAGATTTGAACTCAGGTCCTCCTGATTTCCACGGCTGGTGCTCTTATCCATTGCACCACCTAGCTGCCCCTAATGCCTTTTCTATATGACATCCTTTCAACCATCTAAAGATAGCTTTCACGTTTTTCAAAATCTTCTGTTCTCCAGGATAAACATCCACAGTTCCTTTAACCTATCCTATTTTAATGTGGCTTATATCACTAATCCCCTTTAAAAGAAGATGAATTTATATAGTATTTTTAAGATTTACAAAGCATTTTCTTAATCACAAACACTTTAGGCTCTGGGTCAAGCTATAATTTTCACCAATCTCCAAAACTGTTCCATATTTTTCCACATTTCTATCTCTTTTCCTGATATCTCCTAAATCTGAGATGTTCTCATTTCTACTTGTGGCCACATTACCCATCTTTCAGAATCTACCTCCATGCCTTCTCTGTGAAATCTTTGATCTTGGGCGAAAGTAATTTTCCAATTATGATCTCCCAACATTTTGTGCACTTCTTATATACTTCTAGTTTGATTACATTTTATCATGCAAAGCTCTTTGAGAAAAACGGACTTGGTTTTATCTAACTCAACTTTGAATTAAGTCCATGAGCATTTTAAGCATGGGATCATAGATTTAGAGGTGGAAGGTGTCTCATAATCTTGCTAGTTGTATTCCCCTCATCTTACAGTTGCAGAAGTAGAAGCCCAGAGAATTAAGTGACTTCTTTAAGGCATTGCAGTATAGTCTTCCTTAAATATCATGGCAGGCCCTTAAATTTTTTTTTGTGAATGCATCAATTAGATCCTTAAAGATAAGACAAGGCATCCAGTCTAAAAACACCTTTCAAAACAAAAACAGGAAATTGAATCTTGGCATTGCCTTTAACTAGCTAGGACTCTTGGCAAATCATTTTCTCTCTCTAGAACCCATCTATAAAAAGGGGTTGGGGGCTTATACTAAATAAATAGTGTTAAAGATCCCTTCCAGCTTTAATATTTCATGATCTCAAAAGTGTTCTTAATTAAAAAAAAAACTGATTTTTATAACAGATCAAATAAGGGCTTACTTGCAAGGCAGAATTCGGACGATATCATTTTGCTTGTAGCTCTCTATGCACACGGCACAATGATCAAAGTCTGGGTCAGTTTCCTAAAACAAATAGCAAAAGAGCAAGAAATAAGATGCTGAAATACCTCCCCAATTAAAGAGACACTGTTGTTAGCAAATTTAGGATTCTCTAGTGGCTATAAAATATGCAAATTAGTTATGAAATAAAATGATACAAAAAAAGGTTAAAATCACAACCACCATTTTTTCAAAAGAATTTTCTACACTTATTGGTTCTACTTTCTTAAATAATCTCAATTCCTTTAACTCTTGTTGTGTGTCTTCTGCTTCTATCATAGGAATGAAACTGAATTATTAATTTATATCAACTGAATGTATCTCAATCTTCACCTTCTATGACATCACTGCAGAATCAGATTCTATTAACCATCCCAATGACCCATGCTTAAGCTATGCTTTCTTGATAGTTCTAACTTCCTGACTACTTTTTCCTTTACTTCCGTAGTATCTCCTTTTATTCCTGCCCAAGAGATGTGTTTTCCAAAATTCTGATTAACCTATACTCTCTCCCATTTCTATGACTTCAACTATTATTTTCCTGTGAATAATTCCCAGAACTTTATCTCCAAATTTGACCATATTCCTAAATTAACATTTATAGCTACTTACTAGATTTCCTAACAGCATATCAAACTACTTATTCAAAGCTAAACACTAGACTATTAACTAACTTTCCTAACAAATTAACTTTTCAACTGAATCTTCTATTTTTATTATTGGCACCATGACTCTATTGGTCAGCCTGTGCTGAAATAATCTTTGATCCTTTCTTCTTTATGTCTCTTTTCAACCATTTAATCAGTCATCATACCTATCAATGCTTTCCTTTTCTCAGTGTCTCTTGAATCCCTTTCTTCCTAATAATTCCTTCCATTGCTATTGTAGTTTAAATCATCCTCATTTCAAGCTTGGGAAGGGACCAAGAAAAGAGACAGAAAGTGCCTAACTATTCCCTATAAGAGGCAGGTTGGATGACTGGCCACAAATCTGTCTATTCTAATCATCCATCCAACATGGGTTCTTATTCTGCCAAACATGATTACTTAGGGGAGTTGTAAAAGATGGCACATATTTGTGGAGACATAGAGAAAAATACTGTTGGAAGATCACAGAGTCTCAGAGTTGGAAGAGACACTGTCTACCTCCATTTCGATCTCTTCCTCTGGGTACAATTATCAAATCAATAAAGTTACTGATTCTGGAAATAGTGTGTCAATCAGCTACCTTATGGATCAACTCACCATCTCTGTGACTTCTCATTCTGAAACTCTCTTGCTAGGTCTTTGGATTTCTCTTTATGTCTTGTCTCTTCCTATTAGAATATAAACTCCAAGTATACTGTACACAGTAATAGTAATATGGTAATGATAATTAATTGAGAAAGATGTAATTACTCTGATCAATACAATGATCCATGATGAGAAATGCAATCTACTTTCCAAAAGAAAAGTGATCAACTCTGAGTGCAAATCAAAGCATGATTTTTATTTGATTTTTCTTGTACTATTTATTTATCCATCCATCCATTCATTCATTAATTTACTTATTATGAGAATGGTTAATATGGAAATATGTTTTGCATGATTTCAGATGTGTAAAGATTGCCTACTCAATGAGAGAGGGAGGAGTAAAGGACAAGAGAGAATTTGGATCTGAAAATAAAAAGAAAGGAGTTTTTCATTTTTGTATATGTATGCTCTGCATGTGGCACAGTGCCTAGCATATACTGCTTAAGAGAATTTTTTTTCATTTATTAATTTCTGTCTTCAGACTTTTCTTTTCCAGGATAAATATCCTTAGGTCTTTTAACAAATATGACATCCTAGCATTTGCTATATTCTCTGGTCCCAACTTGAATTACCTTCTTCTGGAACTGCTTTATTTTGTCAATGTTATTTCTAAAATGTAGCACCCAGAAGTGAACTTCAAACATAATCTGAAAAGAAGAGGTTTCAGATGATTGAACTAACTCTGAAACTGACAGTTATCTGTGCACATAGTAGGCATTTAAAAAATTCTTGTTCATTTTGAATATGACATTTAGAAAAAAACAATGTTTTCCAAAGAAAGACAGACACAAGGTATAATCATTTGAATAATAATATTCAAAACCATAGAAACATAGAGTTAGACGAGAACTCAAACTCTTTAACCTAATCCTCCCATTTTATTAATTTTTTTTTCAAATAACAATGCATCTATTTTTCTCTCTTATCTCCTATCCTTTTAATAGGAAAACAAAATAAAAATCTTGTAGAATTATATGCAAAGTTAGGTAAACAAATTTCAACACTGGCCATGTCCAAAAACATGTCTCGTTCTACAACTTCTATTTGTCAAGAGGTAGGTAGCACAGATCTTCTCTGAAATTGCAATTGATCACAGCACTGATCAGAGTTTTTAAGCCTTTCATAGTTTGACTTGACAATGTTGTTATTACAAAAATTATTCTTTCGGTTCTGTTCACTTAATTCCTTATTGACTATATAAGTTTTAAAAATTAATTATTTTTTTCCAATTTCTCTTCTTCCTACTTTCCTCCTCCTAAACCCCCCCCCTTTTAGAAATATGCAGTCAAATGAATCCAATTCACTCATTGTACATGTCAAAAAATGTATGCATTTGGAATCCATCACCTCTCTGTAGAAAGTGGGAACTGTATTTTATCTCTGGAACTGTAATTTGTTATAACATTGAACAAAATTGAAAAGTTTTTTTATGTTACTATCATTGTATATATTGCTTTCTTGTTTCTGCTCACTTCAGTCTGCAATTTGTTCACATAAATCTTCTCAATTTCTTTTGAAATGGTTCATTATTCCTTTTTTATAGAACAATAATATTCTTTATTATGTTCAAGTGCTCTAATTTGTTTTAACTATTTTACAGTAGGTGGGTACCCCCTCGGTTTCCTGTTGTTTTTTTTTTTTAAACTACATAAGAATATCTGACATAAAATTTGCAAATATGGGCTTGTTTCCTGTTTCTTTTATGTTTGGGGGCATAAGACTAGTAACTAGTATAGTTGGGTCAAAGGATATTCAGAGTTTAGTGGTTTTGCGGGGGAGGCATAGTTTCAGAACAAATGCAAATCACATCTCTATCAACAGTGCATCAACATGCATGTTTAACCACAGCTTCACCAATGTTTACCATTTTTAAAATTTAATTTTTTTCTCCTCAAATACATGCAAACATTAATTTTAACATTTGTTTTCCCCTCCCCCCAAAATTCTCCTTCCCTCCAGTGGCTCCTCCGTCCTAGAGAAGGAAAGCAAGTTGATACAGATTAAACATGTGCAGTCATGCAAAATATTTCCATATTAGCCATGTTGCAAAAGAAAACACAAAAACCAAAAAACCTCTTAAGAATAATGAAGTAAAAAAAAAAAAAAAAGTAAGCTTCAATTGCATTCATATGCAATATTAGTTCTTTCTCTGGAGGTAGATAGCATTTTTCATCCTAAGTCCTTCAGAATTGTTTTGGATCACTGTATTATTTAGAATAGCCAAGTCATTCACAGTTTGTCATCTTACAATGTTGTTGTCACTGTGTACACTGTTTACACTGTTCTCTTGGTTCTGCTCATTTCACTTTGCATGAGTTAATGTAAATCTTCCCAGGTTTTTCTGAAAGTATCCTGCTTATCATTTCTTATAGCACAATAGTATTCCATTACAACCACATAGCACAATTTGTTCAGTCACCTACCTATAATTTTTATTTTTTGCTAATTTGACAGGTGTAAGGTGAACCTCAAAGTTGCTTGAAATTTTTTAATGATGAAGAAATTTAGAGGGGCAGCAGGGTAACACAATGGATACAACACCAGTCCTGGACTCAGAAGGACTTATGTTCAAATCCTAATCCTATCTTAGACACTCAACATTTAGCAACTGTGCGACTCTGGGAAAATCACTCAACATTCTTTGTCTCAGTTTCCTCATCTGCAAAACCAGAGGGAGAAAAAAAATGGCAAACCACTCTAGTATCTTTATTGAGAAAATTCCAAATGGTGCTACAAAGAAACAGATATGACTGAAAAATGATTGAACAGCAACAACAAAGTGGTAAGAGAAAGTCTCCCTTGGGAAAACTTTGAGAGATCTCTATGAAAAGTTTCCGAAAAACACAATGAAGTCAAGACTTGAAAGGAATATTTGTTTGAAAAGATATACTATATTTAAAAAAATATAACAAATAAAACTAAAACCGTAACAGTAGTATTTTTTTGCACACCAAAACAAAAATTAACTTTCATTTACTATTTGACATTGTAAAATTCCTTCATTATCATACCTTATCACCCTTCTTTACTGTTCTTGTTGTCAACTTGCTGATGGCTTTCTTGGCTGCATCTCCAAGGCGACGCTATAAAAATTGAAAAAAAAAAAGCAGGTATTAAATGTCAAGCCTTCAAACAATTTTTTCTTTTAAATAATTTAATTTATTCAGGTACTAATATCCTGCCTTATTCTCTTTGCCACATCAGTGAGGTCTCAGAGTAGAACACTCCTAAAAGGATTCCAAATTTAGAAATGGGCAATAGCCAAAGTCTAGGAGCCAGATGAAGACAGACGGCAGCAGTGGAAGAACAGATTATTTGTCCAGCACCATTATGACATCAGACATCCCAAAGAAGTCAAAATTTCAATGGCATTATTAAGAGAAGCAAGTGTCAAGAGTTACCACTGCATATAGGTTTGCCTGAATATTTTTGGATTCAAAATATTATACCATGTAAAATACATTTTTGATATTATAAGAAATGCTAACATCCTAAGTTCCATGAATTTTATTTATTCTCATTACAAAATTGTGACACTAATCACTATTTTGTGAAGGAACCTTGTTTTAGTAAAATGAAGTCCCTAACACTTAGATTCCTTCATACTAGAAACTAACCCCATTCTATGATTTCTTTAAAAAAATTTTTTTTAGGTTACACATATACGTTCATTTTTCCTCTCTCAGCTTTCTTCTGCCACTCCATATTCCACCAGGGAACCTTCACCAATCAATTCAGTTTCATGATTCTACTGTACTTCTTCAGTTAGATATATACATAATTATTTTTCTTCTAAATATTTATGCTACCCAATCAATTTTTCCTTCATTTAATAAAAATAGCATTTATATAGTGTTTCAAATCTTGAAGTACTTTACAAATACTGCCTCATTTATTTCTCACAACGATCACGAGTAGATAGGTATTATTACTATCTTCCTTTTACAAATGGAAAACTAAGGCAATGGGACATTAAATGACTTAGGATCACATGGCTAATAAGTGTGTAAGGCTGGATTTGAATTCAACTTTTCTTGACTCTAGATCCAGTGCTCTATTCATTATGCAACTTAGTTGTCTATATTCCTTTATGCTAGAAGAATGCTAGCTTCTCAACTGCCTGGATCAGCTACCACAACTATATAAAGAATATTAACTAAGCTTTCATAAAATTGAACAAATTAAAAAAAAAGTACTGGGGAGATAAAGGTAAAAGTGACATAGTCTATTCTCACAAGGGATTTATATTCTATCAGAAAGGCTACAGCACAAACAGATAAGTATAATTCAAAGAAGGGAGTGATTGAGCAAAGAAGAAATCTAGACAAAGTATCCTAGAAATAACTGATGAGGAACAGAATACTTTCAGAATCAGGAAAGGTTACTTAGAAAAGACAGCACCTATTTCAAATGTTGATGGAAGATGAGGAATTTTTTTTATTAAAGCTTTTTAAGTTTCAAAAGATGCATAGATAATTTTTCAATATTAACCCTTGCAAAACTTTGTATTCTAATTTGCCTCCTTTCTCCCTCCTCTAGATGGCAAGTAATTCAATATATGTTAGACACGGTAGAAATATGTTAAATCCAATATATGCATATGTATTTATAATTATTTTGCTGCACAAGAAAAATCAAATTAAACAGGGAAAAAATGAGAAAGAAAATAAAATGCAAGCAAACAACAAAAAGAGTGAAAATGCTATATTGTGATCCACACTCAATTCCCACAATCCTCTCTCTGGGTGTAAATGGTTCCCATCACAGGATCATTGGAACTGGTCTCAGTTATCTCATTGTTGAAGAGAGTCATGTGCAAGATGAGGAATTTTTAAGAAAGCAATTATATTCCAAGCATTGGGAAACATTATGGAAATACATGGATACCAGTGTCAAATTTGGGGAACAGCTAGTAAGATATAGTTTAACTTAAATAGGTTATATGAGGGAAAATAATATGAAATAAAAGTGAAGAAGTAGATTGATGCTATGTTTAACACTTTAAGGGCTAATAAAGAGAATAATAAATTTAGATTTAAAAATAAACTTTTATTTTATTCATGAGGTAATTAAGAACTACTGAAGATATTTGAGCATGGGAAGGACATGGTGTTTTCCTTAGGAAAATAATTTTGGAAGTTATATAAATGATGGATTGGAGCGAGACTGAAGGGAGATCTGTGAGAGGGTTATTATAATAATGTGGGTGTAGTTGAGAATTTGAAGTACAGTAATATCAACTGAAGTGCAAAGATAGGGATGGCTGCATGGGATGTTATGAAAGTGGACTCTAAAGAGCTTACCAAACAACTGGCTATGGGAGAATAAGAAGGAGAAGAATTAAAGGTAATTTAGATTTTGTATCTGATTGGGATAGTATTTACGAAAGATACTGAGTATGATGATGTTGGGAAAATGTACAAGCTATGCTAGTGTATGCTAGTGTAGCTATCTCTATCCCTGCCATTTTAGCTGTCCGGCATTCAACTAAAATGGCAGGGATAGAGTTTAGAGAGGGGGGGGGGGGATTTTACACTCACATATGCACCCACACACTCACAAATATACACATATACATACACATGGACACATACACCCGAGTCACCTTGTTGAGATAATAATGGAACTTATGAAAGAAGATAAGATTACCAAAGCAGAGAGAAGAGGACAGGGCCCTGGAACATGCCAGCTCCTGACAAGAATATCAGACTCCCTGGAACACATTTCTACAATGCTCTAACCTTGAATTCCTTGCCACATTTCTTAGCAAACTCTTAACTCCAATTACTCCCATTATACAAATCTTTTACTCCTATTTGCATACTGATGAATGAAGTTATAAAACCATGCTGACTGGATTAGTATGCTATCTAATCTCGATTTGGCTATCTGTCCTAAAAAGAAAATGTTTCAGTTTCTTAACCTATTATCTATCTCATTCAACAAAGCTGAAACAACAAAGCTGTTGTTTCAAACCTTCACTATTGGAACTTCTTATAGCACTCCTTCCCCAACCCTCTCATAAAAGACCATGTTTCATATTTACCTCCCTCCCCCCAAATGTAATGGCATAGACAAGACTCAAGAGCTCTCTCTCTAACTTTATCTCATATTCCTTGGCTCGGTCCCTAACCTCTTTCTCCTTCATTCTAGTTTCTGATGAAGAAGTGGCCACGGTCCCTGACAATACCAATCTCTCTATATACATCTTGATATGATCTTCTGTCTCTTCTAGTGGGTTGTCCCTTCACTTTTAAAAATTTTCAATCTCTCCATATCTATTGGTTCTTTATTTATTGCCTATAAATATGCCTATGTCTCCTTTCTTAAAAACACTCTCACTAATTCTACCAAACATTTAAAGAACAATTAATTCCAATACTATGTAAACTATTTGGAAAAATAGAGGAAGAAGGAATCCTACCAAATTCCTTTTATGACACAGATTTGGGGCTAATACCTAAACCAGGAAAGATCAAAACTGAGAAAAAAATTATAGATCAACCTTCCTAGTGAATATTGATGTAAAATCTTAAATTTAATATTAGCAAAGAGATTATAACAATTTATCACCAGGATAATACACTATGACCAAGTAGAATTTATACCAGGAATTCAGGATTAATTCAGTATCAGGAAAACTATTAACATAATGGACTATATCAATAACAAATTAACAGAAATCATACGAGTGTATTAATTGATGCAGAAAAAACATTTGACAAAATACAACATTCATTCCTATTAAAATCAAAGAGAACATAGGAATAAATGGAGTTTTCCTTAAAATAATAAGTAGCACCTATCTAAAACCATCAGCAAGCATTATATGAAAGGGTTGGATAAACTAAAAGCATTCCCAGTAAATTCAGGGGTGAAGCATGGTTGCCTGCACTGCTAATCAATATTGTACTAGAAATGTCAGCTTATAAGTAATGAAATAAAATTATCACTCTGCAGATGATATGATGGCAGACTTAAAGAATCCTAGAGAATCCACTAAAAATCTTCTAGAAACAATTAACAATTTCAGCAAAGTCTCAGGATATAAAATTAAATAAACCCACATAAATCATCAGCATTTCTATATGTTATCAACAAAATCCAGCAGCAATAGACAGAAAGAAAAATTCCATTTAAAATAACTCTAGATAATATAAAATATTTGGGAGTCTACTTGCCAAGACAAAGCCAGGAACTTTATGAATACAATTACCAAACCCTTTTCACAGAAAATTTGCTCTAAACAGCTAGAAGAATATCAAATGTTCATGGGTAGGCTGAGCTAATATAATAAAAATGACAATTCTATCTAAATTAATCCAACTATTCAATGCCATACCAATCAAACTGCCAAGAAATTACTTTATAGAGTAGAAAAAATAATAAGAAAATTAATCTGGGAGGAAAAAAAGGTCAAGAATTTTAAGGGAATTAATGAAAAAAAATGCAAAGAAAGTGGCCTAGCTGTACCAGACCTAAAACTATATTTATGTTATAAAGCAATGTAGTCATCAAAATCATTTGGTATTGGCCAAGAAACATAGTAGTGGATGTGTGGAATAAATCAGATCCACAAGATACAACCATCAATGACTATAGTAATCTAGTGTTTGATAAAGATTCCAGCTTCTGGAATAAGAATTTGCTGGAAAAACTGGGAAGTAGTACAGTAAAAAAACTAGGAACTGACCAACAACAAACACCCTATACCAAGATAAGGTTAAAATAGGTTCATATTTTAGACATAAAGAGTGATACTATAAGCAAATTAGGAGAACAAGGGATAATCTACTTCTCAGAACAGTGGAGAAGTAATGAATTTGTGGCCAAAGAAGAACTAGAAGACATTATGAAATGCAAAATGGATAATTTTGATTATATTAAAATTTTAAAATTTTTGTATAAACAAAACCAATGCAGCCAAAAGTAGAAGAAAATAAGGAAAAAATTTTATGCCCAATATTTCTGATAAAGACTTCATTTCTAAAATATAAAGAATTGATTTGAATTTATAAGAAAACTAGCCATTCCTCAACTGATAAAAATAATGATAAATGTTGGCAGGGATGGGAAAACTGGGACACTAATACATTGTTGATGGAGTTGTGAACTGATTCAACTATTCTGGAGAGCAATTTGGAGCTTTGCTTGAAGGGCTATCAAACTGTGCATACCTGTTGACCTTCTGGGCCTGTATCCCAAAGAGATCATAAAAAAGGGAAAAGGACCCACAAATACAAAAATGTTTGTAACAGCCTTTTTGTGTGGCAAGGAACTAGAAACTGAGTGAATGCCTGTTAGTTGGGGCATAGCAGAATAAGTTATGGTATATGAATGTAATGGAATATTATTGTTATATAAGAAATGATGAGCAGGCTGATTTCAGCAAAACCTGGAAAGAATAATATGAACTGATGTTAAGTGAAGTGAATAGAACCAAAAAAACATTATACACAAACATAAACAAGATTATGTGATGATCAACTGTGGTGCACGTGGCTCTTTTCAACAATGAGGTGGCTCTTGTTTTCTTACTAATTTTTCTTTCCTTTTTGTGCAACAAGAGAATTTTATAAATGTTTCTGCATGTTGGATTTAACATATTTTTAACAAATATAACATATTGGATTGTTTGCCATCTAGGGGAGGGGATGGGGAGAAGGAGAGGAAAATCTGAAACACAAGGTTCTGCCAGGGTCAATGTTGAAAAATTATCTGTGCATATGTTTTGAAAATAAAAAGCTTAAAAAAAAAATCAACAGTGAGGTGACTCAAGATAATACAAATAGACTTGTGATGGAAAGAGACATTTGCATCCAGAGAGAGGACTATGGAGACTGAATGTAGATGACAACATAGTATTTTCATTTTTGTTGTCTGCTTTCCCCATCTCTTGATCTGATTTTTCTTGTGCAGAATAATATATGTGGAAATATGTTTGAAAGAATTGCTCATATGTAACCTATAATTGGATCACTTGCTTTCTAGGGGATGGAGGAGGTAGGGAGGAGGGAGAAAAATTTGGAACACAGGGTTTTACAAGGGTAGGAACTGAAAACTATCTCTGCACGTATTTTGAAAAATAAAAAGCTATTTTTTTTGGTCTTTGGTGATTTTATTATTTAACAAATATTAATCACCCTGTAGGAGATGCAGTAATTCATCCTTTCTCTCCCTCTTTTCCCAATAGCATTGTGACATCAGGCACAGACAACCTATTCTTCTTTCTCTAAGCTAGGAGAGTTGTGACATGCACATTATTTTTACAAAAAACTATTTTTATTTTTAAAAATACCACCCTCATTAGATACTACCATTTCTACTAGCTATCAATTTCTATCTTTGTCTTCTCTGTTCAACAACTTGAAAAAGATTCCTTAGTGCCTTCTCTTCCTTTTCTCTCACTCTATACTAAGTCCTCTGCAATCTGGATTCTAAACTAATTATTTAAGTGAAGTTGTTCTCTCCAAAATTCCAGTGGTCTCTTTTTCTTCACCAAAGATCTCTTAATCACCAAATCTCATGCATTTCTCAATTCTCATTCTTTTTGATCTTGCTGCAACATTCGACACATAGATAAACTTTCCTGGATATTCTTTTTCTCCTTTCTGGCTTCTCATGATACCACTTTTTTCTGCTTTAACTTATACCTGTCTGCTTCTTTGTAGTCTCCTTTGCTGGATGTTCATTCTTGTCATGCCAATAACTATGGGTGTCTCCCAAATCTCTGTTCTGAGCAATCTTTGCTTTATATATTATCTCACTTAGTGATCTTATTTTCCATTATTTCAACTATCATTTCTATGCAGAAGAACGTCAGATCTATATGTTAAGACCTACCTATATATTATACGTAACTATGTAAAATTTTATTATATATATCTAGTATCTATATACAAGAGCTACATATATATGTAATATGATACATATCAGTATATTGTCTTAATCTCTTTTCTGAGTTCGTCTTAGTGAATATTTTAAACATGATATCTCTTAGACAGCTCAAATTCAACATGTGCAAAACAGAACACTATTTTCCTCTCACCAACCACATTCCTCTTCCAAAATTCCTTATTACTGGCAATAGTATCACTATGTCCTCCAGTTTTATAATTTTGGTGTCATCAACTTTCTTTGTTTTTTCCTTTTATTTTAGCTTTTTATTTACAAGATATATGCATGGGTAATTTTTCAGCATTGACAATTGTAAAACCTTTTGTTCCAATTTTTCCCCTCCTTCCCCTTGCCACCTCCTCCAGATGGCAGGTAGACCAATACATGTTAAATATGTTAAAGTATATGTTAAATACAATATATGTAAAGATATCCATACAGTTATTTTGTTGCACAAAAAGAATCGGACTTTGAAATAATGTACAATTAACCTGTGAAGGAAATAAAAAATGCAGGTGGACAAAAACAGAGGGATTGGAAATGCTATGTAGTGGTTCACACTCATTTCCCAGAATTCTTTCACTGGGTGTAGCTGGTTCTATTCATTATTGAATGGAAGTGATTTGGTTCATCTCATTGTTGAAGAGAGCCACGTCCATCAGATCATCATATTGTTGTTGAAGTATATAATGATCTGGTCCTGCTCATTTCACTCAGCATCAGTTTATATAAGTCTCTCTAGGTCTCTCTGAAATCATCCTGTTGGTCATTTATTATAGAACAATAATATTACATAACATTCATATACCACCATTTATATAGCCATTCTCCAGTTGATGGGCACCCACTTAGTTTCCAGTTTCTTACCATCACAAAGAGGGCTGCCACAAACATTTTGGCACAAACAGGTCCCTTTCCCTTCTTTAAGATCTCTTTGGGATATAAGCCCAGTAGTAACACTGCTATCAATTTTCATTCTCATTCACTCCACAGATCCAATCAGTTGTCAAATCTTGTCATTTTTACCTTACGATGTGTTTCATTTATTCCTCCCCACCACCACAGACACCACCATAATTCAAGTCTTAATCAACTCTTGCCTTAAAGTTTATAATCGTTTTCTAATTTGTCTTCCCTCTACAAGTTTTTTCCCACTCCAATTCACCTTCTACCTAGTGATTTTTTTATTTTTAAAACACAGGTCTGTCCATGTTTCCCTTCTACTCAAACTTTAGTGATTTATTCACTTCTAGGGTCAAAATAAATTCTTCTGTTAGGCATTTAAAGCTTTTTACAACCTGGCCTCTTCCTACCTTTTTGGTCTCCTTATTAATCACTGGCCTTCTATATTCTGTGCTATGTGGCTATGTTGACCTACTTGCTGCTCCTTATATAAGACAGACTATTCTCCTATCTATGCCCTTGGTGTGGCATCACTCATTCCTAGAATGCCCTACTTTTTTCACCTCTGCCACTTAGAATTTTCTAATTTCCTTCAAGAGTTTACCTTAACTGTTACCTTCTGCACGAGATCTCTCCTGGTTCCCCTAGTTGTTAATCTCTTCCTCTCCAAGATTACCTTCCATCTACATTGAATTTATCTTGGATGTATGTATTTAATATAGACGGTGTTTCTCCTATTAGAATGAAAGCTTCTTGAAGAAAGGAGTTGTTTTTTTCTTTGTATCTCCAATGCTTAGTGTAATATGTGGCTCTTAGTAAGCACTTAATAAATGCTTATAGATTGACTGCACTTGCCAAAAAACCTTTGGAAACCTAAAGAATGGCTAGCAATATAGGAAGAAAGCTAAGACTGAACATTCTCACAGAAATCAAGGGACTAAGTTTGTACAGAAGGAGGGAGTTAAGTCAAATTTATAAAAATGTCAAGGAAGAAGAGGGAAAAATTATTGCCAACTTTTCAGAGTAGTGTTGGTAGTATAGTAGAATTAGGTTAGTTAGCTTTGGTGGGGATGAATGACAATGTTGGAGAAAGATTTTCTAAACAGACAGCAATCAAGGAATTAGTTGATAGGAAGAAAATGAAGATAAAGATCAATGGAGCAAGTTCTTGAATGAGATAGGAAGGGACGGCATCAAGGATGTAAGTAGAGATGAAAAAAGAAAGCCTTGAAAAAAGAAAGTATTACCTCATCCTTTAAAACAAAATCACATAAGGAAAGAGCAGGTAAATGGCTAGAGAAGTTTTGAGGTATGAACCAGAAGATGAGAAACATCATGAAAGCTTTTGTTTTTAGTAAAGAAGGAAACAAAGTCATCTGTTGAGTAGGGATAGTAAAGAAGATGTTAGATATCTAAAGGTTTGGGTTCCCCAGTTACTCTGGGGAATGTGATAGAGAAAAATAAGATGACTGTCACCTTGGAGTAAGAACCCAGTAGGGTCAACATGAATTTCAGTTGACCCAATCGGCATAGTTCCATGATTTCCTCTAGCAGCTTCATTCAGCTACTTGGGAATGGGAATGGAGAAAGAAGGCTCAAGATTGGCAGAGTGACCTCCAGAAGGATAAGAAGACAAGAAATCAAGGCTAGACAACAGTAACTTGTTAAAGTGGTTAAAGACTGATGGGGAAAAAAGTGAGGCAGAACAGGAGTGACAGACTGGGAAGACAAAGAGGGAGCAAGGGGATTGTGAGGACAAAGAACAGGCTTAAAAGGGAAGCGGAAGGTATTTTGAGATCTTGTGGTCAGAGGGAAAGTCAGAGTTCAAGATGACAGAGACTGAAAAGTGCTAGGGGATGGTGAGTTTGAGGGATGAACATCCCTTTAAGTGGCTGAGTGGAGATGGAGAGTTTGGGGGCTGACAGATGAAGCTGAATTGCCAGGGTGTTTGAAAGGTCATCGACATGAACTTTAGTTAGAATATTCTCTCTATATATTTGACTAATGCTGTAGGATAAAGAATGTTTAATATGCATTATCATGTGAAGGAATGATGATTTTAGCATTCAGAAAATATTTAATATTATTAACAGAAAATATTAAGCAAAATTGTACTATCAATAAAGATCGGTTATGTATATGTATATGTGTTAGTAAAAACTAAATTTATTTTTGAATAATAAGAAAAACACTTCAATTAGTCCATTTTGTTACTGCAGTAGTAGCAACTTGTTCTAAGCCAATTTAAATGTCTATTTACCAGATGCTTTATAGGAGAGATAGGTCATTGGCATTGTTCTGTAGTTCAGTAACCAGAACATTACACAGAAACAGACTCTGTATGCATGTGAGTGGGTGTGTGTCCACACACATATAAATAATATGCAGGGGCTAGTTTCTTTGTTTTCTTTTTTTTTGCTGAGGCAAGTGAGGTTAAGTGACTTGCCCAGGTTCACATAACCAGGAAGTGTTAAGTGTTTGAGGCCACATTTGAACTTGGGTCCTCCTGACTTCAGGACCAGTGCTCAATCCACTGTGCCCACTAGCTGTCCCTCTTCTTATCAATTTTTTTTTTTTTTTTTTTGCTGAGGCAATTGGGGGTTATGTAACTTGCCCAGGGTCACACAGCCAGGAAGTGTCAAGTGTTTGAGACCAAATTTGAACTCGGGTCCTCCTGACTTCAGGGCTGGTGCTCTATCCACTGAGACACCTAGTTGCTCCAAGTTTTTCTTTTTTCTTTTCTTTTTAAACAACTACCAATATCTAGGGCTGTTGCAAGTTTTTTTTTTTTTTTTTCTGAAATGACTTTTGACCTTTTCTCTCCTAGTGTGTCTGTATGGTGAATTTATTTTGTTTCCACATTATGTACATATCTCCTCTGACACAAGAGAAGAGCAGGGTCTGTTCCATTTTTGCCTTTGTGTTACATTGCCAGTAATTTGCACATTACTTATCACACAGGATCATAGTTCTAGAGTTGGAAAGTACTCAGACTATTTAGTTTTTTCATTCTACAGATGAATAAATTGAGGTCTGGAAAGGTTAAATGACTAGTAGCCCAAGGTCACAGAGACACTAACTGTCAGTGTTAGATTCTGAACTCAGGCCCTTTGATTCCAGTCAGGCCTTTTTATCAGTAAGCTCTGATTTCAAATTTGACCTCAGACACTTATTAGCTATCTGACCCTGGGCAAGTTATTAAACCTGGTTTCCTCAATTGCAAAATGAGGGCAACAATAGGATTTTTTGGAGAATCAGATAATTATAAAATGCTTATTAGCACAGTATCTGACACATTTAAGTGCTATAATTATAGGTTTATTATCATCATTATTATTACCATGGCACTAATAAATGCTTACTGATTGCTCTTTGATATTTTTCTTCATGTGCAGTTCATTTTGTACACAAGTTACCTACAAAATATTTATTTGAAAGAATGAACTGCAACTGATAATTCTGTAGGTCCTCATTTACTCACAAAGAATTTATTTAGTACCTTTCTTTCTGCAGACTATCATTTTAAGGCTACTTAAGAGCAAAAAAAGAAAATAAAACAACTTTGCTTGAGTAGTTTACAATGGAATTTCAGAGATAAAACATACAAATAACTAGAGAACAATTACAGAAGCAGTAGAATTTAAAAATATCTTGAAAGAGGAGCAACTAGGTAGTTTACTGCATAGAGCATCAGCCCTGAAGCAAGGAAAATGAGTTCAAACAAGGCGGTCAGACATCGGACAATTACTAGCTGTGTGACCCTGGGTGAATCAATTAATCCTAACTGCCCTGTGAAGAAAACAAAACAAAACAAAAAACCCAATCCAAAAACAAGCAAGGAAAAAAAAATCTTTAATGATCAAATTGTGTCAACTGATATAATGGATTTTTAAAATATTTTATCCATAAGGTAAAGAGAAAAGATAGTAGGATGACAATTTTATTTCAAAGTAAAATCATGATATCTGTTAATGTTTTTGTATTAAAAGTACATTTGAACAAATATGAGAAATAATAAGTTATACATTTTTTTTTTTTGCATCAATTGTTACACCTGGCTCTTCTAGTGTTAAAAAGCAATAAACAAGTCAAGTAAAATACTATATGATTTTTGCAAACTAACTGTTTGCAACAGATAGTAACTGTTATCTACATGATCCCAAGTGATAAAAACAAATATATTTCTTCATGCCAAAAGTTAAAAGCACATATAAATGTAAGAAAGGATCTTTTAGCATTTATAGTTAATTATTCTTATTATTCAATCAACAAATATTTTGATACTACATATTATATATGAGGGATAACTAGGAGGCATAGTGGATAGAATACTGGGTAGGAAGATTCATTGTCCTAAATTCAAATCTGGTCTCAGATACTTACTAGTTGTGATCCTGTTTGCCTCAGTTTCCTCATTTGTTAAATGAGATGGAGAAGAAAATGTTAAACCACTCTAGTACCCCTGCCAAGGAAATCCCAAATTGTTACAAAAAAATAGTCATGACTGAAAAAATAACTAAATAATAACATTATAGATAAAGCTCTGGGTAGGCACAAAGACAAAGTAAGACAAGGGATTACTTTCATACATTTTACAGGCTAGAAGAAAAGAATGAATATGGGCGGAAATAATTCGAATAAAATCAGGATGTAAAAAATATGTTGTCAGGTACAAAGAGCTATGAGACTTTTAAGAAGGATGAGATGATTTCTGGTCTGGGGAAAAATCAATGAACGCCTCAAGAATAAAGTACTTGATCTGGTGTTGGAAAGTTTGAATAGAACTGAGCAGGTGGATCCAGTAGGTAAGGGAACAGCTTGTGCAACATAAAGTCAGGAAAACATGAATTATGCTAAAGAAACTGTGTTTATCTCAGTTTGGTTAGACATAGGTAACATGAAAGGGAATAGTGGTAGATGTTAATGGAAAGTGATGACAGAGCCAAATTGTGGAGTGCCTTTAAGTATAGACAAAGTAGTGCAGACTTTATTTGATGAACTAAAATGAGTGACTGAAAGTCTGAAAAGAGAAGTGTGCTTTCAGAAGGGCTAACTGGGCAATTTTGGAACATGGAGTTTTAAAACAAGAGTTCAAGAAATATTAGTTCAATGTAACTGATCCCAATATTATTTAATTGCTTCATACAAGGAAAAAACCAAAATGCCCAGAGGTTTTCAAGAGATGACTAGCTGTATGCTTTCCATCTGGAATTCCCTCTAATATGAAAACATAAATGTTTTCTTCCTATCTGATTTAAATAAAATAGTCCATTTCAAAGGAATTCTCCTCTTTTTTCACATATATAAGAAAAACTAATTTTATTTCATGAGATTGAGCCTCGCTTCTAAATTCTCTGAATACCATACATACACCCTGAGAGGCTACCATGTGTAACTACTATTGTGTAACAATATATCCTAGCTTTATTATGTTTGAAACTTCTGTTTAAGTATATTTGAAAAAATTTATTCAAAACCAGATTTAAAAATCATTTTCATTAAGGGGAAATTAAAAGTGTAAGCTTTGATACTGCTAACCAAGGGATACATTGAGATCCTTTAGGATTAAAGGAAGGTATGAAAAACAAATCATCAAATAATTCATAATGAACAGAAGAAAAAAATGAAAATTTTAGAAAACTAAGACAAACTTCTAGAAAAATACACATATTATATTATTAGAACAGCAAAACATTCAACCTGAACAAATAACCAAATCCCCAAATCTGTTATTTCTACTCCCCTTCTATCACACACAAAATGCTTTCCATTCTCAACTGGGTTACTGTCTGTATCTTTTATGTGTTATTTCTTGACTTTCTTCACTTTGCAGCAAATTTGGTATAAAATAATATACTTACTTCACAATGACATTCTGCCAGGGGAAGTCCAGCTTTGAACTTACTTCTCCCACTGCTAATAGTTCTGACTTCTCCTTTACAATACCCAAGTGTATTAAACAGAGTCTAGCTGCTGCCACTTTCTCATTAAATTTTGATAAGCTAAGCTTTTTAAACCACATAAAAATTTCATCATCTTTCTTCTGACCTTTGGAAAAACTAAAAGAGGGGAAAAGGTCATAAAATCACTTTGCAGCAGAGTGGTAGGGCTTTCAAATGCGTCTACAATTGGTTGCAAAACAAATACCCTAAAATAAATTCTATACTTTTGTGGCCCACACCAGATGGCAATTATATTTAATCCTTCATCATCCACAGGCACCACACTGAGTGCTAATTAAAGTACTATCATAGAATGACAGACTCCTGGGACAAACCATGAAGTTTTTTCAAAACTCCTTGGGATTGACTGCATCCCACCCACTGCTCTGGGTTTCTACTGTTACAACAAAATTTCCACGTCTAATCCTAGTAAATTTACTTTCAGGGAATGATGCTATAAAATCAAAGTTCCTCACTCTTTTTTCTATAATTAGAATTGTTACCCAAATTTTCCATTCAAGTTAATGGGAGGAGCAAATTATATGCAGCATAGTAAAGCATCTCCCTTCTTATGCCTTAGCAGATGCTTATTATCTGAACTTTCATGACCAAAAATGTTTATCACCTGGATAGCAATTTGGTAAGGAGACTCCTGAACCTAGCAGTTTTTGGATGGCAGACAGATCATAATCCATCAATAAGACAATATTTTAAAGACTTTTATATTTGGTAGATAGACCCTGCTAGAGCTTGTGCTCCATTGTGCCTCTTGAAAACTTAGGGTTGCCTATACGCCATGATGAGACATCACAAAAGAACTTTTAGTAGAAACTAAAAATAAAGCCAAGAGAGTCCACTGTCTTTAATTTTTCTAACCAAAAGAGAAATCCACTCCATCCAACCTACTTCTGATGAATATTTATCTATTATAAAGGCAAAAGCAAAACACACATTTTTTTTATTAGAACAATTATTTCTTTTAGTTGTAAATGTTTTCTTTTTTAATTTATTAATTTTAGACATTTGCTTTTATAAGATTTTGATTTCCATTTTTTCTCCCTCCCTGCTTCCCCTCCTCAATCTAATATAGGTTATATATGTACAACTCTATTAAACATATTTCCACATTAGTCATATTGAAAATACACATATTTTCATAGATAAATAACTAAAGAGGGCATTAAAAGTTTCTGATTTTTCTTGACAAATTTAGGCCATATCTTAATGTGTCAACTGATGAAAGTATCTAGAAATAGCATTTGTACTTGGGTATCTTTTTATCCATTTACTATACTTCTCTTGTGAAATATAGTTGGTTTTTACTAATCTGTATTTCTAAGCTGATTGCCTGGATTCTAGAGTGCTATGGAAAAACATACCTATTTAATGTTAAATGTCTCTATGCATCTACTTAAGATAGAAGTTCAAATCTAACCACTACATTAGAGTTTAGTCATGGATCTTTAGACTTGATTTTGGTTGGAATCTATATTAAAACTTATAATCTCTAGGGTGTCTGCTAGTTTTTCCAAAAAAGCTCTTTATGATTATACCCTCACAATAAGTCTCCTGTCTGTCTCCTTCTATACACTTACATTGCTAGCACACTAATTGTGGCCTTCAACACTTCTTAAATGAATTGTTTTAAGAGTCTATTTGGTTTCCCTGCCAAATAGTCTTTCCCCTCTCCAAACAATTCTGCCAAAATGATTTTTCTAATGTAGGTGTCAGACAACACATAACTTGCTCAAAACCTTCAGTGGCCCCTCATTATACTAGTATATACGATATAGATTTCTTTGCTCTATGTAGTCTAGGTTCAATCTACTTTTCTAATCTTATTTTACAGTGTCACCTGTAGCTGTAACCTCAGGCTTCACCCGAGATTTCCTAAAGAACTCTCCCAGGCTGTATCTTCCCATACTCTGGGGCTGCTCTGAGTTCAGATTTCTAGGATATAATATCTTGACTTGCCCTTCAAAGAGGATCTTGAAGAGTCTGTCTCCTTCAACAGACCCCTACTCTGCTTGGATTTATTTCTCAATGGTTAGCATACCTCCACTACATTTTCTCTATCCCAGTAATTTCTAATTTCCCTGGAAGTCTCTACAAACGTTGTTCCCCATTTTTCATTGCCTGTTCACTTACTCCCATTCCCCTCAACTCTACCCTCCAAATATTCCTTGACCAGATCTACCTATCCCTTTCACTGTATTCTCTGGAATGCCTGCTCTATAGTTAAACAAACTTGCATTCATCTTAAATTCTAAATGTTATTATTGCATAAATTTTCCTTGTACTGCTCTCTTGAGCCTGCATCATCAGTCCACTGAAGTCTTCTCAGGTTTATTTGAAACTATTTCTTTTGTCATTTTTAATGGTATGACAGCTTCCATTATAATCAAATATTACAATTTGTTCATCTGTCTCCCAAATGAAGAATATAACTTTAATATCCAATTCTTTGCTACTACAAAAAGAGTTGCAATATTTTTGTACATACATGTATTTTTTTTTTAATCTCTGGCATATAAACCTAGTTAGAATTGGTGCTATTGGGTTGAATGGTACTCAGTTTGGTAACACTGGGGATGTAGTTCCAAAATGTTTCCTAGAGTAGAAACAACAATTCATAGCTCCACTAGCAGTTCATTAAGGTGCCTGTTTTGCCATAACTCCTCCAACATTTATCATTTTCCTTTTCTGTCAACTTTGACAATCTGATAGATATGAGGTAGAACTTTAGAGTTGCTTTAATTTGCCCTAATTATAGGGATTTGGGACATTTTTTTCATTGGTTGTTGATGATATCTTTGAGGACTGTCTTCATAGTCTTTGACCATCTATCAAATGGAAAACAATTCTTATTCTTTATAAACTGGAATCAACTCCTTATATAACTTTGATATGAGCTATTTATCAGAGAAATCTGCTTCTTTTTTTCCTAGTTAACTGTTTCCCTTCTAATTTTAACTGTATTACTTTTTCCTAGACTATGTTGATTAAAGTAATGGTTTCTGACAATTTAAAAAGGAAAGTATGTGAAGGAATAATTTCAAACAAAAGAAACTTCCTGATTGAAAGAGGAAGAAAAAAAAAAGAATAATAATCTAAGGGAGTATATATAATTTGGGGAATAGCTGAATTGTGACATATGAATATGATGGAATATTATAAAATATGACATATAAAAATAATAAACAAAGCCAAAGAATACTAGATAGAATGAACTGATACAAAGTGAAGTGAGCAGAACAAGAACAACTTGTACAAGAATAATACTGTCAAGAAAATTTTTAAGAATTATGATCAATGCAATGACTAACCACATTTCCAAAGGACCCATGATGAAACATGTTACCCACTTTTTGACATAAAGATGAAGGACTCAAGATGAAGAATGACACATACTTTTTGGGACATGTTCACTTGAGGATTTTCCTTCTTTCTCTAGGTATTTTAATGGGAGATTAGCAAAGTAATGTCTCTTGCCCCTAGTAAAAAAAATATCACAGAAGACAACAGAAGGAAGTTCAGAAGGAAGCAGAGACAAACAGGACAGTTTTGAAAGCAGTGTGTGGAAATAAATGTCCAGTTTTTTTAAAAAAGCAATTCTTTTGGGGGGAGGTGTTATTCTATATGTGTGGAAATGCCTTTTTTGGTGTTTAATTTCAGAATTGAAAATATGAAATTAAAAAAGGGAAGTAGAGAGCCAGGATTCAGCTTGAAGGATTTACCCAATTTTCTGTGTGTCTGTGTGTGTGTGTGTGTGTGTGTGTGTGTGAGAGAGAGAGAGACATAGTTATTAGATTGGAGAATGAATGAAAAAGCATGTATTATTAGACTCAGAGTCTTGAACAAATAACATCTTCCTGAAGCTGTTCCTAACCCTCTAAGCTACTAGTGTTTCTCCTTCTCCCACTTAAAAATTACCTTGTAATTAACTGACTTTATACTTAATTTTGTAGATCATTTCTCCCCTAATAAGATGTAAGCTCCTTGAGGTCAGGTACTGTTTTATTTTTGTCTTTGTATTTCCAGTACCTAACACAGTACCTGGCACATTATAAACACTTACAAAATTTTTATTCATTGATTTCTCCTGAAATTTTCTCATATGTACTTATTTGTTTGTATTTAAGGAGACAAGCACATGTCAGGAGGATCTACTTTTGTTCATTTCTAAATCTCCTGTATCTAGCACACAGAAATTACTTGATACATATTTGCTAAACTGAATTGTTGGTACAGTGGATAAATCTATAGAATCAGAAGGCCAGAATCCAAGTCCTGATTCTAGCTGTTATTGGTGGCATGGATGTAAGTTATTCTGAACTTTATTTTCCTTGGCTGTACAATGAAAAATTTGAATTAGATTATTTCTAAGCCTTTCCAGCTCTAATATTCTATAAAATTTGATCTTTACTGTAAGGCTAAAAGGTAACCAATGAAGAGGAGAAGCAGTATTTGCTTTGCTTTAAAAGTTTAGTTATTGCTTGAAGATCAAATCATCATGTATAAAATTAATGGCTGGATAAGATTATAAGTTTAATTTTTACAGTGAATTAATCAGTAAATTAATTTTTGTAAAGGTCTGAAACTTTTTTTTTTTTAATTTAATTTTATTTTTAATAGCCTTTTATTTACAGGATATATGCATGGGTAACTTTACAGCATTAACAATTGCCAAACGTCTTGTTCCAATTTTTCACCTCTTACCCCCCACCCCTTACCCCCTCCCCCAGATGGCAGGATGACCAGTAGATGTTAAATATATTAAAATATAAATTAGATACACAATAAGTATACATGAAAGGTCTGAAACTCTTAAAAGGTATGCTTGAATCAGACAACCAAGCACTTAAGACTAATTACCTATTGGACAATAACTATTAGCATACGTTTGGAATTTCTCTTCTCTCAGTTAATGCTGGCTCAATGTTTGGGGTTAAGAGAATTGTAGGTAAGGATTAGGGGGTGGAGTGAGACAGGTGAGAAAACTTCACTAAGTCGCAGGACAGGAAGAAGAAAAGTGTGGAGATTCTGGACTCCAGAATCAAGGAGGGATCCTTGGCAAAACTCCTGGCAGTTTTGTCTATTCCCTTCACCTCTCCCCCTAAAGACCAAGGACTTTTGCTTTTCCTGACTCTAGCTGATCCTGAGGCCTCTAGGGAGTTAGTCCAGACTTCACAATTTTAATGATAAATTCTAAGAGCTGTTGATCTATTAACATTCTTTGGATTCAAGATTATTACATGTTAAGAGGAATCTTAATAGGCCAAATTTATGGTGTGTTTTAAGGTTGACAAAATGTTTGATGATCAGAAAATTATATCCTATGAAAAATATAATCTGGCTGATTTGTGTCTTTAAAATTTTATCTTCATATTAAAATTAACATGTTACTGCATAATAAGTAGTTTGGTGTAGAGAGTATAGGACTTGCCTTGAAATCTGTGACCATGGAGAAGTCATTTAATTTCTCAGTGCCTCTTTAAATTATAAATGATATAGAATGATTAAAAAAAAAAATCTGTATCATTATGTCCATGAATTAGGCTAAACAAACTGCACTAAGTGAATGTAAAAAAAAATTACTGTTCTTTAAGAAATAATGATTGTGATAAATACAGAGAAATATGAATAGATCTACATGAACTTATGCAGAGTGAAGTAAGCAGAATTAGGGGAAAATGTACACAGTGACTACAATGATATAAATGGAAAGAACTACAAAACAATAAAAAATGAATGCTGTTAAATTATAAAAAACAAGCTTGGCTACAAAGACGAAATATGACAAGATGACTTGTTCATCCTTTAACAAAAGTCCATGGGTGAGGAACATTACATATAATGTTAAAATTTTTTCAATCTATTAATAGATTGTTTTGCTGAAATTTTTTCTGTTCTTTCTTTTCCTTTAAAAAAAAATCTTTGTAAAAAGGGATGGCTCTCTTAGAGGAGGAAAGAGGAAGGATATGAGGAGAAAATCAAAGCATTGTAAAAAAAAAAGATAGTAATAAAAACTTATTTTAAAAATAAAATAAATGCTTGACTTTAAAATATTTTCATCAACTAAGAAAATCTCTACACCAGGAATTATCCACAGTGATAAAAATCACAGATAAATAACCCAATTACTGGGCATTTCTCTAGGCACAAAGGTATTTTTTGTTGGCCTCTGAAGGAATTTATAGGCTTTACTTAATAAAGAAGGCACATTTATTTATCAGTCTGTAGTAACAAATGTTTCTCTTTCCAAATATTTCTAGTGTGGAATAATATTTCAAGAAGATCAGTTTCAACACCAATATTCAATACTGAGTGAGAAATGCTTGTTCAGTTCAGTATATACTATTTGTTTTCTGACATTAGTATTTATTTTCTAATCCTTTGTTGCCTAAATATCATAAAAAATGATAAAATAAACTTATGTAAATTATAACATAATTTAGCTGAGAAATGGCAAAAAATTGTCAGAGCATTTTTCTAAATGTATTAATCTGTAAGATCAATCAATCGATTCATCTATCTATCTCTGTACTAATCCTGCTTCCATATATGAGATAAAGGTGATCTTGGGTTCTTAAGGGTTATGCCACTGAAAAGCAAACTCTGAAAGGTCCCATCAAGCCAAAAAGGCTTTGACTGTATGCTCAAAGAGGCACTATGTCTAATATATGGAAAATCCCAAATTCAATGAGGTTCATTATCAAAATATTGGCCACCAAGTAATGGAGTTTTTGGTCACAACTCAGAAAGATGATTTCTGTATTCAGACCTGCAATGTGCACTGGTGAAGTGGAATTCTCACACTGATGAACTCATGGAACTCAAAGATTAAAATGAAGATAAGTTCTAATTAAGAATCAAACTATTTTCTTCCAGAAGTAAATCAGTAATCATTATCAATTCTAATTTATTGAAATATTTCTTTTTAAGTAACAGCATGCTTAAAAAAGGTTGATTTTGAATTTTTTTTCAGTTACATAACCAGAACTATTAGAACCTAGTTTTTAAGTTTAAAAACAAAAATAAAAAAAATTAAGTATTCTTTGTCACATAACACGCTTACATTGATGACTGCTCTCAAGCATTAGTCTCTACAAGAATTGACAACTCACCTGGTTCCTGTCCCGAGCATTTGTGTACCTGATCTTCTGTATGAAGTAAAATATCAGCCATGCTGAAGAAATAATCATCAAAACAATAAAGGATATTGACACGAAGACTAGAGAACCACGGCTGAAGTTCTTTGCTGGTATACGAGTTCCAACAGCTATTGTCATCTGTACAGAGATGTTCTTCTCCAGATAACTCAAAATGTCCTTACCCCTCAATTCTGTAATCATCACAGCAACAATATCTCCAGTTCCTGAAATATGAAAAGATGTGTCAGCAAGCTGACATCTAGACTCAACATCGTTATAAAATAAATAGAAGGAATTAAAATTATGCTGTCATTTGCTGTCACCCTTTAGAGTTTAAAATTTCAATTAAATATTCAAAAGAACTGAAACTATGATTATTATTCTATTATCAAGAGGCAATTTTATATTTCCTACCAAAAAGAATGAAAGCATAGACAGGAAGAGTATTTAGAAACTTCAGAGTAATAAATTCCATGGCAGGTATAGAAGACTGAACTCATCCAGGAAACTCTTCTTTTTAAATTAAAAAAAAAATTTTTTTATACATATATACAAAGATAGTTTTCAACATTCAACCTTCCAAAATTTTCTCCCTCTCCTCTCCAACCTGCTGCCCTAGACAGTGATCCAACATGCAATTCTTCTATACATATTTCCTCATTTATCATAGTATACTAGAAAAATCAGATCAAAAAGGAAAAAAAATGAGCAAGAAAACAACAAAAAAAGTGAAAATATTACGTTGTGATCCACATTCAATTCCCACAGTCCTCTTTCTGGGTGCAGATGGCCCTCTCCATCACAAGTCTATTGGAATTGGCTTGGAAACCCCCCCTTCCCCTCCTCCCAACTGTCTTGTTGCTGCTGTGTACAATGTTCTCTTGGTTCTATTCACTTCACTTAGCGGAAGTTCATGTAAGTCTCTTCAGGTCTTTCTGAAATCATCCTGTTGATCATTAAGAAAACTCTTCTTAACTGAACTATGAAGCCAAACTATCATGAACTTCTAGAATCATGGCCCAGTTTGAGGAGAATTATTATTCCAAGATAGAATCACAAAATATCAAAATAGGAAGGGACTTCAGAGAACATTTAGTACAACCAAAACTCGCCCAGATATCTCCTCTAAATAATCTTCAACATGTAGCAATCAATCTTCCACATCTTCAACACCTAACAGCAATGGGTAATTTACTCTGCTGAAGCATTGTTCTAATAGTAGGAAGCATTTATTACCTTATATTGACCTGAGATCTAATTACTTGTAATTCATTTACTGATCTTAGCTCTGTTTTCTTATACCAAAGAAAAGTCTAGACACCAAGAGTTCTTAACCTGAAATTTATGAACTTAAAAAAAATCCACAACTGTATCTTAATACAATTAGTCTCCTTTGTAATCCTATGTATTTTATTTTATGCATTTAAAAAATATATTCTGAAAATAGTCCCACAGGCTTCATCAGTCTAACAAAGAGTCTCCCATCAAGATTTCAACAAGAAACTCAAAATACTCGAATTTTTAATTTTTTCAATTAATTAAAAATTTGTCTCCTCTCATTTGTCCTCTAACTGAAAAAAAAACAAAAACAAAGATCTTGCAACAAGTATGTATAGTCAAAAAGAAATACAATGATGTACACTTTATATTCTTTGTACTTTTTCCCTGAAAAACATAATTAGTCTACTTGCCAAGACTGCCTTTTTTATTTCCTTAATATTCTTTGAAGATATTTAGATTTCGAAGCAACACTTCACTCTTTTCTTCTCAGAATGTTAGCATAACATCAAATAGCTCATTCTGAAATCACCTTGACTCTAACATTTGTATTTCAAACTTCCTACTCAGCTCTGGTAGTTTTTGCAGAAATTCTTGGAAAGTCTTCAATTCCATTAAAGACCCATTTTGCCTTCATAGAATTATGCTCAGATTTGCAGGGTAAGTTATTTTTTGTTGTAAAAAGCCAGCATCTTTTTGTCTTTTAGAATATTATATCCCTAAATCTCTTCTCATTTAGGTTTAAAGCTGTCAGATTTTATGTGATGTTAACTATAGTTTTATAGTACTTAAAACTGTTTCTTTCTGAATACTTCTTTGACAAAGTTGCTCTAGATTTGACTTTAACATTGGGACTTTTCCTTTTGAAGATTCAGGAGGTGATTGGTGGATTCTTTCTATTTTTCATTTTGTCCTCAGGTTCTAATATGCAGTTTTTATTTATGGTTTGATGAAATACAATATCCAGGCTTTTTAAAATTATGAGTTTAAAAGAGTCCAATGATTGATTCATAAATTGTCTTTCTTTGATGTTTTCCAAGTGCCTATTTTAAAATTAGATATTAGATTCTTTTCTTTTCAATCTTTTGATTTTCTCCAATATTTCTTACTTGCCTCATGGAATTAATGATTCTGTCTGGTGTATATTAGTTTTCAGGGAATCTGTTACCTGAATAAAGTTCACCACTTTCTCTTTTAAACTATTTATTTTCCATTCAATTCTTTTTTTTCCAAAAGCTTTTACTTCATTTCTTTTGGATATTTATGTAATCCTTGCAGAAAACCATTTTTTCTTTTGAGTCTCTACTTGGAGTTGTTACTCTCTTTTAGGATGATGTCTAGAGAGCATAGTACTAAACTGAGTTTTCCTTAAAATGGTTAGAAGGATCAAAAACCATCAGCAGGCATCATATATAATGGGAATAAACTAGAAGCATTCCCAGTAAGATCAGGTGTGAAAAAGGTTGTCCATTATAACCACTATTGTTCAATACTGTAATAGAAATGTTAGCTTTAGCAATAAAAAAAAGAAATTAAAGGATTTAAAATAGGTAATGAGGAAACAAAATTATCATTCTTTGCAAATGGCATGATGACATAGAGAATCCTAGAGAATTTGTTTAAAATGATTAGAAACAATTAAAAACTTGCAGGATACACAATAAATCCAAATATATCACCAGCATTTCTTTATGTTATCAACAAAAGCCAGTAGCAAGAGATACAAAGAAAAAGTCCATTAAAAATGTAGATAATAGGATGATCTCTAGAATCTACAATAATTTTTATTCTAGTCAGCATCTTCTTTAGTTCACTCTAGTTTAGTTTAGAACTGAACTTTTATACAAGAGTCAAGTTCCATCTTCTTCTTTGCTTTTGGATTGGATAGAAATCCCTACTTCATCTCATTCTGGTTCTCTGATTAATATTATTCTGGATTTCTGAGAGGTTCAGAGCATTGTATCTTCAGGGCCCTATATTATGTCTCAGAAAAGAGAGTTAGACAATTCACAGATTGTGCTGCACAGGTCTGTGCACTGCTGTACCACAATAGTCACTGCTACTATACTTTACTTCTAAGGTTTCCACTCTTGGGTTTTCTCAGGGTGAAGTGCTATCTCCAATAGCTATCTCTGGAAAGAGAATCTGGTAAATTATATATGTCTCTGGCCTCTCTGCATTGGGGATTGGTGGCTCATTTGCTAGTGCTAATGCTGACTTTGCTATCAGCCCCTTTTCCTACTGGCTATAGTTTTTTGACTGCTTTTTTGTGTAATTCTGGGATAGGAAAAAAACCTGCTTCAGTCTCCTACTAGATTTCCTGATATTATAATCTGGTGAGAATTTCAGGTTTTTGTTGGAATAATTATGTAGGAACTGGGTGATCTGTCTTTTCAGGCAGCCATCTTTGCTGGAAGCTGAGGATAACAATTATAGTATAACAGCTCTGAAAGGCTTCAGAACTTTGATCAAAGTATATTTAATCATGACCTTAAAAGATTGATGATGAAACATGTCTGGCACTTCTTAGTAGAGAGGCGATGGATTAAATGCACAAAATGAAGGTATGTTTATTGTTGTATTATTTGTGTATATTGTTTGTGTACTGAAATGTTTGTCTGTCAACATTTAAGCATTTAGTACATGTCATGAAATGTGCTAAAATCTGAATACAGAGTAAAAAAAACAGTCCCTTGTTCTAAAGAAACTCAGATCCTAATGGCAGACAACATGAAAAAAACAATGTACATATGAAATACATAAAAAGTAAATGGAAGATAACCTAAGAGGGAAAAACAGTAGTAAAACAGTAGTAAAGGAGGGTATTGTAGGTTTGGAGGATAGCTAATACAAAGGCATTGGGAAGAGTGACAGAACACCTTGTTCAAAACACTTTGAACATTTGGATCAGTGCAGCTGGATCATAAGACTATACAGAGGGCTATAAAGTACAAGATACCTAGAAAAGAAAGAAAAGGTCAGTTTGGCTTTCATGCCAAAGAACTTTTTAACTGATCTTGAAGGTGATAAGGAACCATAGAAGTTATGGATTAATGAAGTGACATGATAAGACCTGTCTTAAGAAAAATTTACTCTGGTAGCTTTATGGACGATGGAATGGAATGGAGTCTCCTGAGGCAAGGAGACTAAGCAGAAAGTAGAAAGCTTTTTCAGTATACAGACAAGCGATGATGAGGGTCTAAATGAGAGAGATAGTGATGTGAATAGGGAGAATATCTCTAGAAAACACTGGGAAAGCAGATAATAAGACTGAATATAGGGGGGTGAATTAGAGTAAGGAGTCAAGGATGACTCTCATGTTCATTCTAGAATTACCTGTCTCTTCTTCTATTTTCTTTTTTTTTTTTTTTTTTTTTTTTTTTTTAATTTAATAGCCTTTAATTTACAGGATATATATACATGGGTAACTTTACAGCATTAACAATTGCCAAACCTCTTGTTCCAATTTTTCACCTCTTACCCCACCCCCCCCACCCCCTCCCCTAAATGGCAGGATGACCAGTAGATGTTAAATATATTAAAATATAACTTAGATACACAATAAGTATACATGACCAAAACATTATTTTGCTGTACAAAAAGAATCAGACTCTGAATTATTGTACAATTAGCTTGTGAAGGAAATCAAAGATGCAGGTGTGCATAAATATAGGGACTGGGAATTCAATGTAATGGTTTTTAGTCATCTCCCAGAGTTCTTTTTCTGGGTATAGCTAGTTCAGTTCATTACTGCTCCATTAGAAATGATTTGGTTGATCTCGTTGCTGAGGATGGCCTGATCCATCAGGACTGGTCATCATCTAGTATTGTTGTTGAAGTATATAATGATCTCCTGGTCCTGCTCATTTCACTTAGCATCAGTTCGTGTAAGTCTCTCCAGGCCTTTCTGAAATCATCCTGTTGGTCATTTCTTACAGAACAGTAATATTCCATAATTTTCATATACCACAATTTATTCAGCCATTCTCCAACTGATGGACATCCATTCAGTTTCCAGTTTCTAGCCACTACAAAAAGGGCTGCCACAAACATTCGTGCACATACAGGTCCCTTTCCCTTCTTTATAATCTCTTTGGGATATAATCCCAGTTCTTCTTCTATTTTCTTAACAGATCTTTTTATCCATCTAAATTGGCCTATGATGCAACCAGTATTCTCTCTTCTTATCCCTCTTTCCTTGGTCAATTGTTTTTAGACCGTAAGGATTTCTTGATAATTTTCTGTTCCATTCCAGCAAATTGCCCCCTTTTTGGGGCCATGAAACCTATCCTTTCTTCACAGAACTGTAGATGTAGGGTTGAAAGGTCTATTAGAGGTGATTAATACACCTCCCCTTCCATTTTACAATTGGGGAAAGTAACATCCAAAAAGACTGAACTTTCCGAAATTCACTCTCAAAATCTAGAAAGACCTTCCAGTAAAGATAGCTGACCTCACGTGAGAAAGGCAGGGAGTCTATTCTTGAAACCCCTTTGCCATGCAAACTTCTCAATATCCCACTAAGCATAATAATAGAAGACGCAAAAACAAACAAATAAACAAACAAAAACAACCATCCAGAAATACACAAAAGCAAAGTTGAAACAATCACATGAACACAGGGACTGAAGTGACAGCTGCTCCTTAGGGAGCTAGGGCAGTCTCATAGCCCTAAAGCTAAATCTGGCATATGGGGCACTTTTCTGCACTTTCACACTCTTACATTGTCTCCTATTTTTCTGCTGCATCACTTTGGGGTATGGGGCAGGGATAAAAGATTTTGGTTTCTTTTTCATGCTCCATTCTACCCTACTTCCTATCCCTAGTTCATCAGATTCATTTGCACCAGTAATAGGACTGGTACAGACAACAGAATTAGTATTTAGCCTCAGGAGATCACAAAAGAATCAACAGTTTAAAAAATACAAACAGTTCCCCCCCCCCCCCCCCACTAGTTATGCTAGTTGAAACAGTTATAGAGGATTAGGAAACATCATACTTCTTCTATAAAGAAGAAAATGACAAAAAATTTATTTTTTATTAAAATAAACATGATTTGGTTTGCCAAAAGAAAAAGATGTACAGAAAGGTTCAAGAAACAAAACCTATCAATATGTTGCTTATGGATATCATAAAACACAGAAATCTGTAATTAAATTAAACTTAAGAGGTTTGGTTTAAACAATATTATGCTTCAATTACAAATTTTAAAAAATATAGGGATGGCAATAAGGATAACTATAAAATGGAATTCAAGGTTGAAAATTTTAATGAAAAAACAAGGGCATTACATAATGGTGAAAAAAAGACATTTAACAAATATGTGAACAGTTACAGGCATGAAACATTTCAAAACAAATTTATAAGAAAAATTAATAATATTTAATAAAAATAAGTATAATTATTACAGCAAAGGATTTTGAGAATCTATCAAACATGACAAAATATGTAAAATAATTAAAAAACAAATCTAAAGAATGAGAGGGGAAAAAATTTAAGATGAAACTAAGTTTGTTACCTGTGGAAGAGATATTACAGAAAACACAGTGTAAGAAGTGGATAGCTTTAGAGTGGGTTGTTGGGAGAGCTAGGTTGAGGGGAATAACGATAAAGAAGCATAAAGAACAGAATTATTTAGATAGGGAGGATATGACTGGTTGGGAGTCTATTAAACAATGAAGGAGTTTGGTCAGGTAGCTTATGAACATCCCAATTAAACAAAAAATTTTTTGCAGCAAGTTTCTCTGACAACATCTCAATTCAAAAATATTTAAGGAAATGATTCAAATTTATAAGAATAAAAACATTTTCTAATTGATAAATAGCCTATGGCTATGAACAGGCAATTCAAATATATATATATATATATATATATATATATATATATATATATATATATATACACTATATAAAATCATAGGAAAAAATGCTTCAAATCATTACTAATTAGATAAATGCAAATAAAAGCAATTCTGGGATGCCTTCTCACATCCTTGTAAAAGATGACAAAAAAGGAGAAGATAAATTTTGGAGGGCTTGTAAGGAAATAGGCACACTGATGTACCATTGGTAGATCTGCCAATGGGTATAATCATTCTAGAAAACAATTTGGAATCATTTACAAAAATGTTTTTAAATAGTACATATCCTCTTTATTAACTACACCATTGCTAAGGTCTATACTGAAAAGAGATCCAAGAGAGGAAAAGTTCTTTTATATATAAAAGTATATACATATATCTATAACTATATATGTATATATACACACGCACACACATATATGGCTGTATATATGTATATAAGCTCTTTTTGTGGTGTCAAAAAATTGGAAATTAATAGGATAAACAACATTTGAGGAATGGCTGAATATGTTGTGATACACATGTAATGGGGTACTACTGTGATATAAGAAAGAAGAAAAAGACATGGAAAGATTTATATGAACTGATTTGGAGTGAACAGAAATACAACTATTTATATAATAACATCACTCTTATGCAAATGAATAACTTGAAGACTTTCACAAACTAAATAGAAAGTAGAAGCAGTAGAACAATTTCTATAAAGAGTAGTGTTAAAAAACAATTTTAAAGCTATGATTAATGTGAAAATAACTCATAATTCCAGATGAATGATGATAAAACATGCTGTCTATTAAGATAAGTGATGGAACTGGGATGCAGAAGAAAAAAAATATATTTTTTGTGTAAAATCACCGGGAAAGTGTTTTGCTTGACTATGCATATCTGTTAAAAGAATTTTTTTTCTTGCTAGCTTTGGCAATAAGTGTTTAGAAAGAGAATAAAGAAATTAGAGTAGGTAATGAGGAAACCAAATTATCACTCTTCGCTGATGATATGATGGTATACTTAGAGAACCCCAGAGATTCTACTAAAAAGCTATTAGAAATAATCCACACCTTTAGCAAAGTTGCAGAATACAAAATAAGCCCACATAAGTCATCACCATTCTTATACATCACTAACAAAATCCAACAGTTAAGAGTTACAAAGAGAAATTCCATTTAAAGTAACTACTGATAGTATAAAAGATTTAGGAATCTATCTGCCAAGGGAAAATCAGAAACTCTATAAGCAAAACTACAAAACACTTTCCACACAAATTAAATCAGATCTAACCAATTGGAAAAATATTAAATGCTCTTGAAGATGAGAAAAAATAAAGATGACAATACTATCTAAACTAATTTTTATTTAGCCTATACCAATGACTCCCCAAAAATATTTTAATAGCTAGAAAAATAACAACAAAGTTCATATAGAAAACAAAAAGGCAAAATTTCAAAGGAATTAATGAAAAAAAATCAAATGAAGGTGGCCTAGTAAAAGATCTAAAATTATATTATAAAAGTGGTTACCAAAAACCATTTGATTGGCTAAGAAATAATAGTTGATCAGTGGAATAGGTTAGGTTAGGACAAAATTAGATTTGACAAACCCAAAGACCCCAGTTTTTGGGATAAGAACCATTTTACCAAAAATTTAAATTAAATTAGTATGGCAAAAACTAGGCATTGACCCATAGTTAAATGTTTCCAAAATAAGGTCAAAATGGTTTCAATCAGGTATAAAGAATGAGATTAAAAAAAATAGAAGATAGGATATTTACCTGACCTGTGGAAGAGGAAGGAATTTAGAAAAGAAGAACAGAGATTAATTGCAAAATAGAAAATTTTGATTATATGATGTCAATTTGATGGACATAGCTATCTTCAGCAATGAGATGCAAATGTTCCAATAGAGCAGGGAAAATGAATGAAGCAACCCAGAAAAGAACCCCTGGGAGATGACTATGAACCACTTGAATTCCAATCCCTCTACCTTTGTCCCCCATTTTTGATTTCTTCAATAATTTTTAAAATATTCCAAAGTCCACTTTTGTACAGCAAAATAATTGTTTGGACATGTTTATATATATTGTATTTAATTTATACTTTAACATATTTAACATGCATTGGTCAACCTGGGGGGAAAGAGTGGGGGGGAAGGAAGGGAAAAGTTGGAACAAAAGGTTTTGCAATTGTCAATGCTGAAAAATTACCCATGCATATATCTTGTAAATAAAAAGCTATAATAAAAGAAATAAAGAAAGAAAAATAAGACAGTCTCTGCTTTCAAGCAGCTCACATTCTAATTGGAACTGGTAATAAGTATGAAGCAGTGTCACAGAAGATGGAAAGGACTAATGGTTCTTGGGGGATGCAAAAGTCAAATAATAGAGCAATTAATTCCAACACAACTTTTCCTTTATGACCCCTCACAAAAATGATGTTTTAAACCATTTAACTCATCATTTTATAATGGACTGATCAGAGATGTGAGATGGGACACTGCACCTTCAGTCTAAAAGAAGAGAATCAGATATATTGTTGGTGCAACTGTGATTGGATCCAACCACTCTGGAGAGCAATTTGGAAACTATGCTCAAAAAGTTATCAAACTGTGCATACCCTTTGATCCAATAATGTTTCTACTGGGATTATATCCCAAAAGAGATCCTAAAGGAGGGAAAGGGACCATATATGCAAAAATGTTTGTGGCAGCCCTCTTTGTAGTGGCAAGAAACTGGAAACTGAGTGGATGCCCATCAGTTGGAGAATGGCTGAATAAGTTATGGCATATGAATGTTATGAAATATTATTATTGTATAAGAAACAACCAGCAGGATGACTTCAGAGAGGCCTGGAGAGACTTACATGAACTGATGCTAAGTGAAATGAGCAGAACCAAGAGATCATTGTACATGGCAACAAGACTATACGATGATCAATTATGATAGAAGTGGCTCTCTTCAACATTAAGATGATTCAAACCAGTTCCAATTGTTCAGTGATGAAAGTCATATACACCCAGAGAGAGGCCTATGGGAACTCAGTGTGGACCACAACATAGCATTTTCATGCTTTCTGTTGATGTTTGCTTGCATTTTGTTTTCCTTCTCAGTTTTTTTTCTTTCTAGATCTGATTTTTCTTTTGCAGCAAGATAACGGTATAAATATGTATACATATATTGGATTTAACATATTTAACATGAATTGGACTACCTGCCATCTAGGGGGGAATTGGAGAGGGAAGGGGGGGGGAAATTTGGAACAGAAAGTTTTGCAAAGGTCATTGCTGATAAATTACTCATGCATATGTTTTGTAAATTAAAAAGTTTAATACATAATAAAAAAAGAATAAAAATAAGACAATCAGGGATCAAGGAGTTATAACAGAGTGTATCTATACTTCCACAGATTACAATAATAAAAATTATCAATACTATTAGCTGCTCTGATAGAAGTAAAATGGTTCACAGTCATTCAGCTTAGAAAATAATAGTTATATAGGTTCTGAGTTCTGATGAAAAGAAGGAATAAAAGGTAATTAATTCAAGACCCTATGAAGGTTTTGTAAAGGGTTCACTAAGTCATATAATGAAAATATAATTTTAATGTAGACTGAAAACGGATAGTTTTTATGGCTGTGAGAATGAAATACTTAGAAACATTACAAAGTCAAATTTTATGTGTGCTATTAAAACCATTATGACCCAACATATCTGAGTCACCATAAAGTAATTTTTTTCAATTCATATATTGAGATGACAGTTTTATAATTAGAATTTCCATGATAATTTTAGTAATAAATAAGATTAAACAGGTTCTTGCAGGATTACTCCTCAGTAAGAATGTTTTATTGGCATTCACCAAAATAAAAAGTTCATTAGTTCAATAGAGCAAAACAGATGACCCACAGCCAATGACTTTTTTGTTTCTAATTCTTCTTTAAAATGATGTTTAGCCATTGCTAAAATTCTCTGACAGCTAGCCCTGTAAGGCAAAGATAATATTGTCAAATATTTAAAGACTCATATGCAAGAGCAAGTGGTCATTCTGTTTGAAGACCTATCTACTAACAATAAGGGGGAGGGAGGAGAGGAAGTAAAAGGTTGCCAGATTTTGGCTAAATATAAAACAGAGTTCTATCTAATTCTGAATCTATGAGCCAATGACTTTTCTAGCAATTTTTAGAGCTATCCAAAAGTAGAAAGGGATGCTATATAATGAATTTCCTAAAAAAGACTTATTTTAAGCAGGGGCCTTAAAATCATCTATCAGGGATGGGTTGAAAAAGGTATTTTGTATTCTGTACTCAATCTTGGTGAAACTTATATTGAAAATTGTGTTCAGTTCTAGACAACATGTTTTAGGAAGAAAAGTGGTCAGAAAAGGACAATGATGACATTAAGAAGACTCAAAACTATGTTTTATGATGTTTGGTTGAAAGAATTGGGGATATTCAATCTTCAGAAGAAGAATAATGGCTAAACATTGTAGAGAGAGACTCCTGTTCAATATAAAAAAAAAAAAACTAATTGAATGAGATGGTAAGCCTCATCACTTGGAGGAATTCAAGCAGAGGGTGGTTGACCACTTGGTAGGAATAGTCTAAAAATAATTCTCATTCAGGTAATTCTTGGTATAGGTGATCTTTCAACTGGGTCCCATGGAATTTTTAAATTCTTTGATTACAGTGGTTATTTGAAGCATGATACCAATTTAAAAATCATCTGCTAATTGGAGTATGTGGGGTATGACATATTTGTCACTATAAACAAAGAATCCTTCTGTTTGGACTCTGCACGAGAACCTCTGCGCCACTGGCAAACCCCTTAGTTGAGCATATGTCTTCCTGTTTTATAACTTGTTTAGTGTTAATTCTCTGCAGGTTGTCTCCCTCATTACACCTGTCATAGACTTTGGCATTATTTGAGCATATCTGTAGTTCTTTTTATTTAAGGTAATCTTTGAAGTTATATTTTATCTCATCAGACAGACTTTTAAAATATACAATAGATAAAATGAGATTTTATATTTGCTATATCTTTTGGTCAGTTAATCAAAATGCTCTTTTAAAAAGTTTTCTCTGTTTTGTAGTGATGGAAAGGATAGAACAGATAAATACAGCTTTTCCATGCTATGAGAATAGTCTCTCTTTAAAACATCTTGAAAATTGATCTCCAACTAATTTTTAAAAGTGTTTCCTCTGTGAGTGAACCTTACTCTCATCAGAATTAGCTCAAAGAGAAAACAACATAATACTGAATAAGGGTATAAAAATGTATCTTACCATGCAGGAAAATAGGAGGTGAATGGGATATTGGAAGGGGGGAGGAGGATAAAAGAGAGGGCATATTGGGGGAGGGAATGGACAGCACCAAAACACTATTCAGAAGGGACAGGATAAAAGGAAAGAGAGAATAAGGCTTCATTTTTCGAATATAGAGGAAACTGAATCAAATTTATAAAAAATAAGAGTCATGCCCCAATTGATAAATGATCAAAAAAAAAAAATCTGTGCCCAAAAAGCTACAAATTCATGTACATCCATTGACATAATAACACTACTAATTAGGCATGAATACTAAAAAAGATTTGGGGGAAAAAAAGGAAAATGACTTATATATACAAGAAATATTCATATCAGTTCTCTGGGCAAAAAAAAAAAAAAAAAAAAAAGGAAATTAAGGGAATGCCCATCAATTAGTGAATGGTACAGTAAACTGTGTTATGTGTTTGTGTTGATGATTATTGTCCTAATGGGAAATGATGAGCAGGATATTTTCAGAAGAAAAAACAACAACAGCAACAAAAAAACACCTGGAAAATCCTCCATGAACTCAAGCAAAGTGAAATGTAGTGTATACAAAATACCAACAATATTCTGAGATGACCAGTTGTAAATGACTTTTCTATTCTCAGTAGTAGTACAATCATTCATCACTGCTCTGAAGGACTTATGAAAAACCCTATCAATATCCAGAGAAGGAAATGATTGTGTCTGAATACAGACTGAAGCATTTTCTCTTTTTTTAAAACTTAATTTTTCTTAAGGTTAATTTTCATTTGGATAGGAGATCTATGTTTTCCTTCACAACTTGACTTTTATGGATATGTTTTGCATCACTTCACATGTGGTTTCTTAATTTTGGGTGGGGATAAGGGAGAGAGCCCAGAACTCAAAAATTTTAAAAACAAATGTAAAAAAAATTGTTTTGAATGTAATTGGGGGAAAATATTTAATAAATAAAATAAAGCAAAAGACAAAAAACCAAAATATTTCCTCCAAATTTATGACCAAAGAAAAACTAGAATATGTTATGAAATGCAAAATGGATAATTTTGGTTATATTACATTTAAAAAGTTTTAAACAAAGTCAATGCCGCCAAGATTAGAAGAGAAGCAAAAAGCTGGGGGGGGGGGGGGAAATATTACAACCAACATTTCTAAATTATATATAGAAGTGATTCAAATTCAAATTCAAATTAAATTACCAAGAGACGATTTTCATATGAAGAAATTAAAGCCATTTCTAGTCATATTTTAAAAAAGGTCTAAATCACTATTGATTAGAAAAATGAAAATTGAGACAACTTTGAGGTACTACCTCACACCTCTGAGACTGGCTAACATGACAAGAAAAGATAATGTTAAAGGTTGGAGGGGATGTGGGAAAACTGCAACACTAATACATTGTGGGTGGAGTTGTGAAATGATCCAAACACTCTGGAAAGCCATTTGAAACTATGCCCAAAGGGCTATAAAACTGTTCATAGCCTTTGATCCAGCAGTCTCCCTATTGAGTCTATATTCTACAGAGATCATTAAAAATGGAAAAGGACTAATTGGCAAAAATGTTTTGTAGCAGTTGTAGTGGCAAGGAACTGAAAATTGGGTGAATGCTTACAATTAGGGAATGGCTGAATAAGTTATAGCATAAAAATATAGTAGAATTATTGTTCTATAAGAAACGATGATCAGGTAGATTTCAGAAAAGTCTTGGAAAGACTTCCATGAACTTGACTTTTATGGAATGAAACAAATGAAGCAAGCAGAACCAGGAGAACATTATACACAGTAACAGTAAGATTATGTGACAATCGACTGTGATGAATGAGGTTTTTCTCAACAATGAGGTGATTCAAGGCAATTCCAATAGACTTGGGATAAAAAATGCTAATCACATCAGAGAGAGAACTTTGGAGACTGAATATGGATTGAAGCATAGTATTTTCACCCTTTTATTTATTTGGTTTTTTTGAATGTGGGTTTTTTTTTTGCTTATTTGTTTGCTTAATTTTTCTTGCGCAACATGGCAAATATGGAAATATGTTTAAAAGGGCCTTACATATTTAACCCATATCATATTGCTTTCTGTCTTGAGGAGACAGTTCCATAGGAGATTTACATGAATTGTGGTTGCCTACTGTATTGATCAAAGTTATTAAATGAAAGGTGATTATCTTTACAATATTGCTGTTAATACATAAACTATTTCCCCAATTATGCTTACTTTATATTATATCAGTTCATATAAATCGTCTCATGTTTTTCTGAAACTAGTCCCTTAATCATTTCTTACAGCACAATAGTATTCCATGATCTTCATATATTATAATTTGTTCAGCCACTCCCCAATTGATGGGCTTTCCCCTCAATTCCCAATTCTTTGACATATCTATTTTAAGTGTATCTGGTATCCTCCTTTGGGTTTTATCTATAAATAATCTCAGGACAATTTGATTAGAATTCATGCTAAGTTTCCTACATGCTCTTTTTTTTTTTTTTTTTTTGCTTTCTTCAAATGGAAATTTATTTTTATATACGTTAATTTCTCTCTGATATTCTTCTGGGCACATTATTATTTTCTTCTTCTGTCTTTCTTTTTTCTATTCTGTTTTTTTTTCTTATTTTCTTTCTTTTTTTATTTAATAGCCTTTTATTTACAGGTTATATGTATGGGTAACTTTACAGCATTAACAATTGCCAAACTTCTTGTTCCAATTTTTCACCTTTTACCCCCCACCCCCCTCCCCCAGATGGCAGGATGACCAGTAGATATTAAATATATTAAAATATAAATTAGATACACAATAAGTATACATGACCAAACTGTTATTTTGCTGTACAAAAAGAATCATACTCTGAAATATTGTACAATTAGCTTGTGAAGGAAATAAAAAATGCAGCTGGGCATAAATATAGGGATTGGGAATTCAATGTAATGGTTTTTAGTCATCTCCCAGAGTTCTTTCTCTGGGCATACATGCTCTTTCTCTAAAATGCTTTTTACTGTTTTGCAAAGGTTATACTTCATCATTACCATCACAATTATCATCATCATCATCTATAATGTTTGCAAATTAAAGTTCTAGAAGGAGAATCAAGATCTAGCACAAAAGTATAAAAACTCACCCAAGCAAGAGTAACCCTGAAGATTAAAATGGATCTAAGAAAATTTAATGATCTTATGAGACAATAAGAAATATTAAAACACAGTCAAAAGACTCAAAAAAAGAAAATATAAGGTAACTCATATGAAAACAAATGACTTAGAAAACAGATCAAAGAAAATAATTTAACAAGCACTGGTCTATCTGAAAAATCATGACCAAAAAAGAACTTGGACATCATTTTTCAAGAAATCATAAAGAAAAGAAAGAAAATCATGATCACATGTGATTTAGCAGCTACCACTTTAAGAGAGATAGAGTGCTTGGAACAGAATATTCCAAAAGAAAAAAGACATACAAATTTACAACCAAGAATAATCTTGAGAAAACAGAACTTTAATGAAATCAAAGTCTAAGACTGGAGCTATGTAGAAACTTTAAAATATAAAGAAATCAAGAGAAACATAAAAAGTTAAATTTAAATAAGCAATTAGAAAGAACAAAACAAAGATGAAGTATTTGTATTTTAGAGTGAGGAGGCACAAGTGTCCCCAAAGAACCCTAATGAAATTGAGGTTAGTGAAACAATTAAATGCTTAGGTGTCTAAGAATCATTTGGATGATCTTAAAAGGAAAAAAGAGAGGGGAAAAGGAATACAATTAACAAGAAAGGGAGGCTAGGGAAGGGAATTTATCTCCCATAACTGAGGTACACAAGTGGAAGACTATACAAACAAGAAGGAATATGTAGGAAAAAAGGTGACAAGTGAACCTCACTTTCATCTGAACTGCAAAAACTCAATAGGGCAATAGAAGTGAATATGGAGAAGAAGAAGGGAAAATAAGAGGAAGGGAATATTTAGGGATAACTTAGTAAAAAGCAAAATATACTCTATTCCTTAAGGGTGAATTATGAAGAGAGGTTTAAAAGGAAAAAAAGAAATGTCTTTGTGATTAAGTTCAGGAGAGGTAAAGAAGAGGGAAGCAAACAGATTGTATTTCTTCTCATCTCTCTTTTTGTAAAGAGGGGTCAAGGAGCAACGAGTATAAAAAGAAGGGAAAAGTATAAAAGAATAGGATAGAGGGGAAAACATGATGAATAATGACTGTGAGTTGGGGGAACTCAATCAGAAGACAGAATGGGTCAGAAAGCAGAATCCAATAATATATTGTTTATAAAAAACACAACACATAAAAGTATACACAGTTAAAGGAAGTGGCTGAAGTAAAATCTCCAACTGAATTAAAATAAAAGGGGAAGCGATTAGAAAACAGCAATTAGAAAACTCAATTAAAAGAAATGGAGAGGAAAATTATATTATGCTGAAAGATACCATAGAAAATGAATTTCAATACTTAACACACAAGAGTCTAAATTTTTTTTTAAGCTAACTTATAGTAAGAAATAGATGGTAAAACCATGATATGATAACAGGGGATCTCAATGTAGTACTTAGACTACTCTAACAAGAAAAATAAGACTTTAAAAACTTAAAAATTTTAGAAAAGTTATGTATGACAGATCTTTCACAATACTGGATAAATATTAAGCACTTACTATGTGCCAAGTATTGTATAAGTGTTTTCCATCTATCATCTTATTTGAATGAATGAGAACTGAAATATACATATTTCAAAGCTGTGCTCAACACTTTTTTTCTTTACTGATAAATTAAAAGAGAAACGTTATCAACAACATCCCTCTTTTTTTATTATAGCTTTTTATATACAAAATATATGCATGGATAATTTTTCAACATTGACCCTTGCAAAAACTTCTGATTCAACTTTTCCCCCCGCCCCTGCCCTCTACCACCTCCCCTAGATGACAGGTAGTCCCATACATGTTAACTATGTTAAGGTATATGTTAAATACTACAATATATGTATTCATATTTATACAATTACTTTGTTGCACAAGGAAGATTGGATTTAGAAAGAAGTTAAAAGTAACCTGAGAAGAAAAAACAAAAATGAAAGCAAACAGTAACAGAAAGAGTATTATGTTATGATCCATACTCATTTCCCAGTCTTCTTTCTCTGGGTGTAGCTGTTTTTGTTCATTACAGATCAATTGGAATGGATCTGGATCCTCTCATTGTTGAAGAGGGCCATGTCCATCAGAATTGATCATCATATAGTATTATTGTTGAAGTGTATAATGATCTCCTGATTCTGCTCATTTCACTCTGCATCAGTTCATGTAAGTCTCTCCAATCCTCTCTGTATTCATCCTGCTGGTCACTGCTTATAGAACAATAATATTCTATAACATTCACATACCACAATTTATTCAGCCATTGTCCAATTGGTGGGCATCCCTTCAATTTCCAGTTTCTAGCCACTATGAAAAGGGCTGTCACAAACCTTTTTTCACATACAGATCCCTTTCCCTTCTTTAAGATCTCTTTGGGATAGAAGCCCAGTAGAAACACTGCTAGACCCTTTGATCTACAGTTTGATAACTCTTTTAAATATTGTTCCAAATTGCTCTCCAGAATAGTTGGATTCATTCACAATTCCACCAACAATGCATCAGTGTCCCAGTGTTCCCACAACCCCTCCAACATTCAGCATTATCTTTTCCTGTCATTCTAGCCAATCTGACAGGTGTGTGTAGTGGTATCTCAGAGTTGTTTTAATTTGCATTTCTCTGATCAACAATGATTTGGAACAACTTTTTATATGACTAGAAATAGTTTCAATTTCTCCATCTGAGAATTGTCTGTTCATATCCTTTGACCATTTATCAATTGGAGAATGGCTTGATTTCTTATAAATTAGAGTCAATTCTCTATACATTTTGGAAATGAGGCCTTTATCAGAACCTTTAGCTATAAAAATGTTTTCCCAGTTTATGCTTCCCTTCTAATCTAGTCTTCATTAGTTTTACTTGTACAAAAGCTTTTAAATTTAATATAATCAAAATTTCCTATTTTTTGAATCTCTAGTTCTTCTTTGTTCACAAATTCATTCCTCCTCCATAGATCTGAGAGGTGAACTATCCTATGTTCTTCTAATTTACTTATAATCTCATTCTTTATGCCTAAGTCATGAACCCATTTTGATCTTATCTTGGTGTAGTGTTAAGTATGGGTCAATGTCTAGTTTCTGCCATACTGATTTTCCAATTTTTCCAGCAATTTTTGTCAAATAATGAATATTTATCCCAAAAACTGGGGTCTTTGGGTGTGTCAAACACTAGATTGCTATAGTCACTGACTATTTTGTCCTGTGAACCTAACCTATTCCATTGATCAACTAGTCTTATTTCTTAGCCAATACCAAATAGTTTTGGTGACTGCTGCTTTATATATAGTTTTAGATCAGGTACAGCTAGGCCACCTTCATTTGATTTTTTTTTTCATTAGTTCCCTTGAAATTTTTGACCTTTTGTTCTTCCAGATGAATTTTGTTTTTATTTTTTCTAGGTTTTTAAAAGTTTCTTGGGAGTCTGATTCGTATAGCACTAAATAAATAGATTAGTTTAGGTAGTATTGTCATCTTTATTATATTTGCTTGACCTTTCTAAGAGCACTTAATATTTTTCCAATTGGTTAAGTCTGTCTTTATTTGTGTGGAGTGTTTTGTAGTTTTGCTCATACAGTTCCCGCTTTTCCCTTGGCAGATAGATTCCCAAATATTTTATACTATCAGCAATTATTTTAAATGGAATTTCTCTTTGTACCGCTAACTGTTGGATTTTGTCAGTGATATATAAGAATGCTGATGATTTACGTGGGTTTATTTTGTATCCTGCAACTTCGTTAAAGTTGTGGATTATTTCTAATAGCTTTTTAGTAGAATCTCTGGGGTTTTCTAAGTATACCATCATATCATCTAAAAAGAGTGATAATTTGGTTTCCTCATTACCTACTTCAATTCCTTTAATCTCTTTTTCATCTCTTATTTCCAAAGCTAACATTTCTAATACAATATTGAACAGTAATGGTGATAGTGGGCAACCTTGTTTCATTCCTGATCTTATTGGGAATGGTTTCAGTTTATCACCATTACATATGATGCTTACTGAGGGTTTGAAATAGATGTCACTGACTATTTTAAGGAAAAGCCCATTTACTCCTATACTCTCTAGTGTTTTTAATAGGAATGGGTGTTGGACTTTATCAAATACTTTTTCTGCATCTATTGAGATGATCATATGGTTTTTGTTAAGTTGGTTATTGATAGTCAATTGTGCTAATAATTTTCCTAATATTGAACCAGCCCTGTATTCCTGGAATAAATCCTACTTGGTCATGGTGTATTATCCTGGGGATGATTTTCTGTAATCTTTTTGCTAATATTTTATTTAAGATTTTTGTGTCAATGTTCATTAGGGAGATTAAGCTATAATTTTCTTTCTCCATTTTCAACCTACCTGGTTTAGGTATCAGTACCTGTCTGTGTCATAAAAGGAATTTGGTAGCACTCCTTCATTTCCTATTTTTTCAAATAGTTTATATAGCATTGAAGTTAATTGTTCTTTAAATGTTTGGTAGAATTCACATGTAAATTCATCTGGTCCTGGGGATTTTTTTTTTTTTAAGGGAGTTGATTAATAGCTTGCTCTATTTCTTTTTCTAAAATGGGACTATTTAACCAATTTACTTTTTCCTTTGTTAATCTGGGCAATCTATATTTTTGAAGGTATTCATCCATTTCATTTATCAAATTTATTGGCATAAAGTTGGGCAAAGTAACTCCTAATTATTGCTCTAATTTCCTCTTCATCAGTGGAAATTTCTCCCTTTTCATTCATTCATTTTATTAGTCTTAAACTAACAATTAGATTTTCCTCTTTCCTTTTTCTAATCAAATTTACCAAGAGTTTTTCTATTTTGTTGTTTTTTTCATAAAACCAATTCTTAGTTTTATTTTTTAATTTAATAGTTTTTTTGCTTTCAATTTTATTGATCTCTCCTTTTATTTTTACAATATCAAGTTTAATTTCTAGCCATATGAAAAGATGCTCCAAATCATTATTAATCAGAGAAATGCAAATTAAGACAACTCTGAAATACCACTACACACCTGTCAGATTGGCTAGAATAACAGGAAAAGATAATGCTGAATATTGGAGGGGATGTGGGAAGACTGGGACACTGATGCATTGTTGGTGTTATTGTGAATAAATGATCCAACCATTCTGGAGAGCAATTTGGAACTATGCTCAAAAAGTTATCAAACTATACATACCTTTTGATCCAGCAATGTTACTACTGGGCTTATATCCCAGAGAGACCATAAAGAAGGGAAAGTGATCTGTATGTGCAAAAATGTTTGTGAACATAAAAAGGGTTTTTCAGCCCTTTTTATAGTGGCTATAAACTGGAAATTGAATGGATACTCATCAATTGGAGAATGAATGAATAAGCTGTGGTATATGAATGGTATGGAATATTATTATTCTGTAAGAACTGACCAGCAGGATGATTTCAGAAAGGCCTGGAGAGACTTACATGAACTGATGCTGAATGAAATGAGCAGGACCAGGAGTTCATTATGTACTTCAACAACAATACTATATGATGATCAATCTTGATGGACATGGCTCTTTTCAACAATGAGATGAACTAAATCAGTTACATTTGTTCAATAATGAAGAGAACCAGCTACACCCAGTGAAAGAACTATGAGAAGTATGAATCACAACACAGTATTTCCACTTCCTCTGTTTTTGTCCACTTGCATTTTTTATTTCCTTCTCAAGTAATTTTTACCTTATGTCCAAGTCTGATTTTTCTTGCACAGCAAAATAAATGTATTGATACATAATCATATATTGTATTTAACATATACTTTAACATATTTAACATGTATGGGGGGGGTCTATCTGCCATCTAGGGGAGGGAGTAGGGAGGAAGGAGGGAAAAAGTTGGAACAGAAGGTTTTGCAAGGGTCAATGATGAAAAATTACCCATGCATATATCTTGTAAATAAAAAGCTATAATAAGAATAGAATTTCAAGTGTAGTATTTGATTGGGATTTTAAAATTTGATCTTTTTCTAGCTTTTTTAGTTGTAAGCCTAATTCATTGATTTTTCTCTTTCTCTATTTTATGCAAGTAAGCCTCTAAAGCTATAAAATTTCCCCTTATTACCACCTTGACTGCATACTACACATTTTGGTATGACATCTCATTATTGTCATTCTCTTGGGTGAAATTATTGTGTCTATGCTTTTTCACCCAATCATTCTTTAGGATGAGATTATTTAGTTTCCAATTACTTTTTGGTTTATCTTCCGCTGGCTTTTTATTGAATATAATTTTTATTGCATTGTGATCTGAGAAGGATGCATTTACTATTTCTGCCTTTCTGCATTTGAATTTAAGGTCTTTATGTCCTAATATATGGTCAATTTTTGGATAGGTCCTGCCTATATATCCACCTCAGCTTTATGGGTGAGTTTACCCCATTCACATTTATAGTTAAGACTACTAATTCTGTATTTCCTGCCATCTTAATATCCCCTAATTATGCTTTTTTCTTTCCTTTCTCCCTTACCCCCTTCCCCAATATTAGACTTATGAGTACCACTTGCCTCACACAACCCTCCCTCATTAGAATCCCTCCCCCCCCTTGAAGTCCCTTCCCTTTTCTCAAACATTTTCCTCACTATTTCTGTATTCCTTCTATTTACCCTAACCCTTCCCTTTTCGTTTTTTCCCTCCCACTTTTCAATGAGGAGGAAGATATTTCTATGTAAACCAAATATGTCTAATATTTCTCTTTGAGCCAAATATGATGAGAGTAAGATTGACACTATGTTCACCCCTCTCCTTTCATTCCCTCAGATATAATAGGCTTCCTTTGCCTTTTTGTGAGATATACTTACCCTCTTTTTACCTCCATTTTTCCCTTTTTCCGGTACAATTTCGTTTCCACCTCTAGTTCCTTTATAAGAGTAAAACTAAATTATACACGTACTCTTTATGTATACCCATAACAGAAATACAGTTCTCAAGAGTTCTTTTTACCTTTTTATGCTTCTCTTGAGTCATATATTTGTACATTAAACTTTTTGTTTAGCTCTGGTTTTTTCATCAGGAATAAATGGAATTCACCTATTTCATTGAATGTCCATCTTCTTCCCTGGAAGAAAATGCTCAGTTTGACTGGGTAAGTTATTCTTGGCTGTATATCAAGTCTTTTGTCTTTCAGAATATCAGATTCCAGGCCCTTTGATACTTTAATGTGGATGCTGCTAGATCCTGAGTGATCCTTATTCTGACTCCTCATTATTTAAATTGTTTTCTTGTGGCTGCTTGTAGTATTTTTTTCCTTGGCCTGATAGTTCTGTAATTTAGCCACAATATTTCTTGGAGTTTTGATTTGGGGATCTCTTTCAGTAGGTGATCGATGAATTCTTTCAATGTCTATTTTGCCTTCTGTTTCTATAACATCTGGGCAATTCTCTTTGATGATTTTATGAAAAATAGTGCCCAGGCTCTTTTTTTCATCATGATTTTCAGGGAGTCAAATAATCCTTGGATTATCTCTCCTAGATCCATTTTCCAGGTCTGTTGTTTTCCCAAGTAGGTATTTAACATTGTTTTTCTATTTTTTCATTTTTTTGGTTTTGCTTCACTGATTTTTGGTATCTCCTTGAGTCATTCATTTCCATTTGTTCAAGTCTGATTTTTATGAATTATTTTCTTCATTCAATTTTAAAATTTCTTTTTGTTTTTGTCCAATTGAGTTTTAAATGAATTGTTTTGGTCTATGGAATGTTTTTCCATTTCACCAATTTTTTTTTTTTTTTTAAGAATTATTTTCTTTTTCCAATTCACAAATTCTGCTTTCCTTGGAATTGTTTATCTTTTTCAATTCACAAATTCTGTTTTCCTGGGAGTTTATCTTTTCCAAGTCACAAATTCTGTTTTTCAGGGAGCTGATTTCTTTATCCACTCTATCTTTTAATGAGTAACTTGACTTATCCTGACCCTCTTGCAAAGCTTTCCTTTCCTTTCCCCATTTTTCTTCTCTCTTTAGAGATCCTTTTTAATTTCTTCTGAGAGCCTTGTGTGATGGGGATCAGAACATATCCACCTTTGGATCTAGAGACAAACTGTTTTTAGTCTCCTCAGGGTTTTGAAGCCTGCTCTCATTTCATATAGAAGCTATCAATAGTTAGAACCCACTTTGCTTTTTTGCTTATTTTAGAAAAAATAAAACACTATGGTCTGCGTATTGAGGGCAGTGAGGTATTTCCAATCTGCCTCTACAGACAACAGGAAGTGGCAGTGAAGGAGCAGTGGGACAGCACTCACTGGCTGTGCTGGGACCTGAAATCAGGTCCTGATATCAGCAGCAGCAGCAGAAAGGCAGCTACTAAGGCTGCCCTGGGACCAACTACTTCGGCTGTGCCTGGACCATACTGAATCACTCTGGGTGCTGGGTGGATGTGACCAGGTCCCAAAAGAGTCTTGTGTTTTAGGGTTATAGTCTTTACCCCCTGCAGTTTTATAGCTTCTCTGTTGATCTACTGGATTGCTGCCAGGGCAAAGTAGCTCACACTGTGGTAGTTCTCCCCGCAAATTTCCTACTGCCTGAGACAACACCCTGGCCCCCCTCCGGTCTGCTCAGTGTCAGCTGTTTCCCATGCTCTGACTGCCAACTTGCCTGAAGTCTGTGCCTGGCCTAGCCATGTTCCGTCCCTGCACACGAGCAAAACAGACCTTTTCTGGCAAATTTCGAGAATGTCTTCAATTGGTAATGTGTTGTACTCCCAATATTTGTGAGTTCTGACAGTTAAGCACCAATTCCAAGGCTTAATATCGTTAAAATAGATTGAGGGAAAAGCAGAGTTTAGGAAGAGGTGTGTGTATCCTCTCCACCATCTTGGCTCTGTCCCTTGTGCTGAACACTTTTTACAAAACTGGTCAGACATTATGACCAAAAAAAAAAAAAAATCCCTTACAAATGAAAACAAGGATGAAAAGACCTTTATCAAAGGAACGTTTTGTAAAGATTCCCCTCCCCCCGTTAACTGTTTTCCTCCCAATATTAAATGCAATCCCTTTATTTGAACAAAACTTTTAAAATTTTACATAATTAAAATTGCTCATTTTATGTTTTCTGATTTCTATCCTGATTGGTCATGAATTCTCCTAGTCATAGTTATGAAAGATACTATATTGCTTTTAAATAAGTCATTACTTATACAGCTAAGAAATTTAGTTTGGAACTTGGTATATACTGTGAATGATGGTCTACACCCAATTTCTGCCAGATTATTTTCAAGTTTCCCCAGCAAATTTGTTGAAAATTGAGGTTGATATCAGGAGTTGGCATCTTAATATATTAAACTACAGCACTAAACTAAAACTAAAATTTGTTTTTCTATAAATTATATACTTAATCTGTTTATCTATTTTAAAAATCAATACTAAATAGCTTTGACAGTTACTGCTTTGTAGTATATGAAATCTTCATATTTTCTTTCATATTGTGTGGAATTAACTGATGAATATGTTGGGAGATCAACAGGGATTCTTTTGGGTTGCACTGAAGAAGAAATGTGACCATAAATTAATGAAAATGATTCTGATGTAAATTGTTTCTCCTTTAACCTCTGGGGAGAGGGCTGAAATTGTGTCCCCTTTAATCTGTAAAAGAAGGGTGATTTGAGGTCTCAAGCTCTCCCTTGGGAAAAGCATACTCTCCCTAAGTTAAATTATCTCATTCAGTTGGAGATCCTGGCCAAGGGTTGTGGTATCCTCTATTGAGTTGAAGATTAGTCCAAAACCACTCCCAGTAGCTCAAACTCCCAAGAGAAGGTAATCTCTTTTCAATTGGAGATCTAGGCCTGGGGCATTGTCAATATTGACTCAAACTCCCAATTAATTAATCTCATTCAATTCTGAATTGAATTGAAGCTCCAGACTGTTAATAAAAGATAACTCTGAAAGCCAAATCTTTGCAGACTATTCTAACATGCCAACTGGTGAAGACATTCTCTTCTCAGTGTAACCCACCTTTGCAGACATCCTAACAGACTATGCCCACTGGTAAAGATATTCTCTTCTCACTATTAATCTTTGCTATCTTCCTAACAGGACCTTTTGCCCACTAAGAAGTCTGTCTTCCTAGCAAGCTGGCTTCTTGGTGCCAATAAATCCCTTTTTGCCACACAGATTTCTGTGTTTGCGAATTCTTTCCCATAGGACCTGTGCCTCTGACCAGAGGGGATATCCTAACCCAATTCTCACACCTCATCATTTGACTCTCTGACCATATCAATTCCCTCTGGTAGAAATTTCCATTCATGAATTCCAAAATACACTCTCAATGCAATACAGTCTCAAACCATACCTTGTGAGACTTTATAACAAATAAAACTACAGCTAACAAACAAAAAAAAAGTTGCATGTAAGGGTCCTTTAAATGGGTGGGCACAGTACAAGAGGTTTGAGTGGCCTGGAACTAATTTCTGTGGGTAGGGACTGCCCTATGGGCAGGATCTGGGCCATATACAGATAACTTCTTAATGGGAGAAAGCTCCTTCACTGATTGGCTGTGCATGACCTCAAAGACCCTTTTTAAACTCACCGCAGCAGGAGGTCACTCTCTTATCCTGGGGTAGCTGAGCTGAGTGGATGGATAGCCTAGAGAGGAAGGAGCTTGACAATAAACATGTGGGTGTTCAGACCAAGCGTTCACTAGGGAGTTAACAAAGGGCATTATGTGAGCATGCATAATAAAGGCTTTAAGTTTGCACATGGCTATTCTTGAGTGCCCTATAGATTATTAAACTTCGATTCAAGAAATCATAGAGATCTCTGAAGGCTTCAGAGGAGGCGAGTTAGGTAGAACTAGTAGAACACTGCAAAGGTCAGTGGTCAGAGATATCTGATGCTCCTGGGAATTAGGAGAGACTGGCAATGTGAAATATTGTGTAATGCTAGAGCTTTTGCAGATGAAATGATTGTTCAGGGTTAAGTAATAAAACGAAATTTTATAGTTACAGGCGTTTGTCTCCTTGTTTCCCAACATCTCTTAATTAATTAGCATTTAAGTACCTCTTTTTATTTCTCAGGATTAGAATGTAAACCTTGACTCCCCCAAACAATGGGAGAAAAAGCCAGGCAGGGGTGGGGGCTTGGAGGCCCCTGTGGTCAGGCTATTTAATTTTGTGTTTTGCAGTTTTGACTTTGCATTCTCCTTTTACTGACAAACACTTTGTGAGATAATAATAAACTCCTTTTTGCCTTTTTTTTTTTTTTTTTACTCAGTTTCTGATGGTTTTTGTGGTTGATACTGCCCCACAGAATACTTTTCTCTTTTTTTTTTTTTTTTAATTATTTCCTTTGAGATGCTTGATCTTTTGTTTCTACAGAGGAATTGTCATTCCTCCCCCCTCCCCCCCAGTTCTACAAAGAACTGGATTGGTAATCTGATTGACAGCAGCACCTAGGTAGCTCAGTATGAATTCAAATCCAGCCTTAGACACTTACTGGCTGTCACTTGATCTGGTTGACTCAATTTCCTCATTTATAAAATGAGCTGGAGAGGGAAATGGCCAATCACTGCCCAGAAAACCTCAAATGAGATCATGAAGAGTTGCTCAAAACTGAAAAATGAACATAACAAATTTGACTGATAAAGCACTTAATAAGTAAATTACTTTAGATACATATTTTTTATTATTGGTGTAGTTTATTCACATAAAATTAATGTTTCTTCAATTACTTAGGTCTGTCCCAGTAAGGAGAATTTTATAATTGTTTTCATATAATTTCTTATTTTTCTTGATAGGCTCTCAAAGTCTATTCAAATCTGCTGTTATTTTGAATGGAATTTCTCTTTTAACTCTTCTTGCTAAGATCTGTAAATAATATAAAGAAATGCTGATGATTTAAGCGATTTTTAAAAATATTCTCTAATTTTGCTGAAGTAGTTTCCATTAATTTTTTTTAAGTTCTCTATGTAAACCATTATGTCATTTTTGCTTTATCCTCAATCTTACTAGAAAAGCCTCTAGCCTTTAATCTACCCCACATAATGTTGACTCTTGGCTTCTGATATGTTATACCTACCCAGATTAAGGAAAGGTCATTTATTCTTATATTTTCTAATTTTTTAACAATAGAAATGGATATTGGAAGTTTGCAAAAAAATCTTTTCATCATATATTGACATACATGGTTTTTATTATTGATATAGCCTATTATATCTACAGTTTTCCTTATAGTAAACCAACTCTATAGTGAAAATCTTTTTAATGTGTTATTGACTAAGTTTCTTAGTTGCTTAACTTAAGTTTTGGTCTTGGTCCTTTCTTTTTCTCATTCTCCTTGCAGTCCCCAAAGTAGAATTTGCTTTATTCTTTTCTGAGAATTTTGACAGGCCCAATAAAATGTTGGTGATTGTGCCTGTAATGGGCCTATTGCAAGGTAGTATTAATTGAAAACATTGTTATAAGTAATCTTTCCAAGATGTTGCCTTGGCTTATGATCCTGGCTTAGGGCTTCCTGATGTGGCTTTAGTGTGAGCTACTTTGTTGCTAACTCTGGCTTGTTCCTTAGTCTTCCTTTTTGTTTCTTTGGTTTTTTTCCTGGAAGAAAAGTATAGAAACACACTTAAGAAGGTTTTGGGGTCAGTAGAGAGCTAAAGTACATACAGCTGGGGAAATAATGGTGGAGACAAATCTGTTTTGATTAACTCAAAAGTTAAATTTTGGACGTCCTGAGATGATATAGATATTGTTTCTCCTGATTTCTGTTTTCTTTCCCTCTGAGTAGGAGGGAATGCTAATATTATTATTATTTTTTTATTATTTTTATTTAATAGCCTTTTATTTACAGGTTATATGTATGGGTAACTTTACAGCATTAACAATTGCCAAACCTCTTGTTCCAATTTTTCACCTCTTACCCCTCAGCCAGATGGCAGGATGACCAGTAGATGTTAAATATATTAAAATATAAATTAGATACACAATAAGTATACATGACCAAACCGTTATTTTGCTGTACAAAAAGAATCAGACTCAAATATTGTACAATTAGCTTGTGAAGGAAATCAAAAATACAGGTGGGCATAAATATAGGGATTGGGAATTCAATGTAATGGTTTTTAGTCATCTCCCAGAGTTCTTTCTCTGGGCGTGAATGCTAATATTATTAATCCTAAACAGCAAATTCCAATTTGAGTCTTTCTGGCAATTCCACTGTCTACATAGATGAAAATAGTTTACAGTGCTACTGGGACCAGACTGAAAAAAATTCCTAATGATTCTGCCACTGCAATTAATATTCATTTAAACACCTTAGGGACTTATCTTTGTAACTTGCATGCTCTGATAAAATAAACCAATGTATTGAGCAACAGAAGGAGACTGAGCAATAAACAAATTCTCAATTCTGGCAGGTTTTTAAAAGCTTCTCATGATTCTAGCAAAGCTATCAGGATGTGTCATTAATGACAAAAGGAATGGGGATTTCTTCCAATTCCCTTGACTTGAGACAAAAGATGTGAAATTACTACACTGATTACTTAATAACAATTGCAGTACTTATTATTTCAAATGAGTTTTGTCCCTTTTAAGAGAATATTCTTAGGAGAACTGATTGAGTAATGCTGCCAAGGCTTAAATAAGTTTTAACACTCCCTGAGGACATAGGGATATGTGGATAATGTGTTAGACTGGGAATCAGAAAGACCCAAGTTTTAGTACCATCTCAGACATTTACTAACTACAATAAGTTGAATCAATGTCTCTTTCTTAATCTGTAAAGTGGCGATAATAATAGCACTTACCTCATATGACTATTGTGTCAAATGAGATGAGATATGTAAAAGATGTTATAAACTAAGAGTTAGCTATTTTTAACTACCTGGAAAACCGGCTGCTTTTGAATTCAATGCTGGAGAATCTTCAATTTTTTTAATAGTCAAAATGTATTTTTAGCCAAGTCTGAAGAATACGTCAGGAGATCAAGAGCGATTCTTTTGGGTTGCATTGAAGAAGAAATGTGACCATAAATTAATAAAAATGTTTCTCTCCCATAGAAATTTTCATACATGAATTCCAAAAACATTTTTGGGAATGGCAGCAATATACTTAGCAACTTGTTGTTCAGTTGTGTGTGACTCTTCATGATCCCATTTAGGGTTTTCTTGGCAGAGATAATGGAGTGGTTTGACATTTCCTTCCCCAATTCACTTTTAAAATGAGGAAACAGAGGCAAAGAGTTAAATGGCTTGCCTAGAATCACATAGCTAATAAATGTCTGAGGCCAGATTTGAACTTAGATCTTCCCCATTCCAGGTCTGGTGCTCTGTCTACTGAGCCACTTAACTGCCCATACTTTGCTGATAATATTCCCACAAGGTGAGGTTCAGGACAGGACATTATATAACATGAATTTGTAAAGATATTGACTTCACACAATTGCCTTTAAAGCCTCATTCATAAATAGATCCCAAAGATCTTTGGGAGTTTAACCAACAATAATAAATGAAGTGTTACTTCCTGTATGAGCAAAGATTTACCTCCCTCCTGTTTTTTAAGGCTCAAAGGGAATATTTAAAAGGGAAGGTTACATCAGCTAATATGATATTTTTAATATGACATTTTTTTCCTGTAGGAGTAGACAAAGTATTAAGGCGGATTTATTTCACATATTTTTTAAAATCTCTAATACTCTGCGTCTATCAGAGGTAACAATCAATTTGAACTAAAGTTTTGGATTTAGCTTTTATCCAGGTCACCTAAACATCTCTAATCAAATCCTCTCTGCTTGCTATCACCTCCAATTTCTTTCCACAAGAGAACTGTAAGCAGAATGCTTTAGGTCAGCTCTGGCCTTACCTTGACTAGGTTTTAGGCTTCTATAGCTCTCCCAGGATATTCAGGTCAATACACGTCATGTATTTCCCTAAACTCTTCCATGTCATATTGTACCATTCCCCCATCCCAATCTTAAATTTCCCTTTATATACTGTTTCCCTTCATTAGGACATAGGTTTTCGAGGACAAAGACTGTCTAACTTGCTTTTATTTGTATCTACCATTCATATTACATTTCTTGGCATATAAATAACAATGTATTAAACACACTCTCTCTCTCTACTCTCTTTCCCCCCTTCTTTTTCTCTCTCTTTTTCCCCTCTTCCCCACCTCCTTTTTTCTCTCTCCTCCCACCCTTATACAATTTAATGCTCTAATGCAAGGGTTCTTAAACTACGGCCCTCTGGCCAGATGCAGCAGCTGAGGACATTTATGCCCCTCACCCAGGGCCATGAAGTTTCTTTATTTAAAGGCCCACAAAACAAAGTTTTTGTTTTTACTATAGTCTGGCCCTCCAACAGTCTGAGGGACAGTGAACTGGCCCCCTATTTAAAAAGTTTGAGGACCCCTGTCTAAAGTATAGCCCATAATTCTGGACTATTACTAAGATTCTGTTATTGAACAAATTAGCAATCTTCACTTTCACATTACTTACAAATTTGACAAAATGGAGCATCTATAGCAGATTCTCTATCTGGGGAACTTGGTAAGGAAGTTGATTTAATCTCTTGAATGAGTCAAAAGGATATTAAAAGGTACTAATGTACTGGAATACTAGCATATAGAATTAGAAATACTATTACTGTGGAATACACATATTTTATTGCATGTTTCTCTGAATGATATATTTTCTTTTCTTTTTAAATAAATGAAGAAAATACCTACAGACTCTACAGGATAAATTTGTAGAAAGAATTGTAAAATGAAAATTTTAGCAAACATTTTGCCAGAATTTCTGCCAATAGAAGAAGTTTGCACAATCTCAACATAAGAGGAAAAAAAACCTTTTGAGACAAGCATATATTACTTTCAACTCTCAAAGAGACAGAACAAAATGTTACCTTTTAGTTTCTCCTTTGCCTTCCCCACAAGAAGACATTAAAAATAATTTATTCTACTAAGCTAAGGTAACATAAAAAACCACGGAATGAGTTGCCTTCCTGTCAATGATGTCACTAATATTGTCGGGAAAGATGTCCTTTACTCAACCAAAGAACATTAATAAGAAGGAAAAGAACCTAGCTTTTAAATCACTGTTAACGAAAGAAAGCTATGACAAAAATGTGAAATTTTTTTGTAAGAAGTGTATGTGTATTTTAAAATGTAAAGTAGTAAATTATTTTAAAGTTAATTTTATTTATTTTAAAACTGAAAAGCAACCAACTGACTACAAGAGTGAACAGCTTTTTTCACTTCATATACTGATAGAATATAAAATGAACACCTGCATTTTGGGGCCTTATTGTTTTCTGGTAGTATCCTATAACATTTTGATAACCTCAAGGTAGCACCTGTAATGCTATCCGTGTAGGGATTTCTAGGCTGAGGAACATGTTTGGAGGCAACTGAAGTTTCTCTAATTCTAAATTAAATCCTTGAGTTGTTCTCAAAAGCCTCAAATGATATCAAATGCTATTTTCTATGCAATCTATTTGCAATAAGGAAATGCAGTTCTCAATAAGGTAACATGAAGATCCATTTTGGGGCAAATCAATACAGATCTGCTTGTTGTGTTCTTTAAAAATTCTTCATATTAAGGCATAAATTTCAGTGAAAAAAACAATGTGATGATCTATGAATTCATTATCCAATGCAACTTTAGGAATACAAAGTTGTTTCTTATTCTAAAGGTTCCTCTGTTTTGTAAACTTACTTGATTCACTAAAGTTGAAGTGATTTTTAACATAGTCTGGGAATTCACATTTCAAACAGTTGTTTTCAAGGGTATTCATCAAAGTAGTTTGATCATCTATTTTCATAGTTTCAATTATTTTCTCAGTCACTGGATACCTTTAAGTAATGATCAGAGGAATAACTCTCTTATTGGGGATATTGTAGATAGGATTATATGACCTCTTTGTTTTCTTCCAACTCATATTCTGACTCACTACCAAAGGTGGTCATCTCTTTGTTTATAATAATAGTTATTTATTTATTTATTTTTATTTAATAACTTTTTATTGACGGGGCTTTTTATTTTACAAAAACATGCACCATGTATTTCAAATTTTTCTCCCTCCCCCCACTTTAGACAAATGTAATCCAAATACTTTAAAGCAGAGATCCTCAAACTACAGCTCGCGGGCCAGATGTGGCAGCTGAGGACGATTATCCCCCTCACCCAGGCCTATGAAGTTTCTTTATTTAAAGGCCCACAAAACAAAGATTTTGTTTTTACTATAGTCCGGCCCTCCAACAGTCTGAGGTACAGTGAACTGGCCCCCTATTTAAAAAGTTTGAAGACCCCTGGTTTAAAGTATTCAATTCTTCTAAATGTTTTGCCATAAGATCAAAAGAAAAAAAAAAGTAAACAAACAACAACAACAAAAGTGAAATTACTATACATTTATCCACATTCAGTCTTCATACTTCTCTGTCTCTGGATGCAGATAGCTCTTTCCATCCCAGGATTGTTAGAATTGCCTTGACTCATTTCATTGTTGAAAAGAGCAAGTCCATCACAATTGATCATCACATAATATTGTTGATACTGTGTACAATGTTCTCTTGGTTCTACTTACTTTACTTAGCATCAGTTCATGCAAGTCCTTCCTGACTTCTGAAATCAGTTCTTATGGACAATAATAATCCACTAAATTTATAACTTATTCAACCATTTCCTAACAAATGGACATCTATTCAGTTTAGAGCTCCTTGACGCAACAAAAAGGGCTGCTACAAACATTTTTGCACATGTGGGTCCTTTCCACTTTTTTTTTTTATGATCTTTCTGGGATACAATCCAAGTAGACACTACACAGTTTTGATAGCCCTTTGGGCATAGTTCCAATTGTGCTCCAGAATGGCTGGATCAATTTTCCCATATCACTTCCAACATTTATCATTAACTTTTCCTGTTATCTTGGCCATTCTGAGATGCGAAATGGTATCTCTGAAGTGCTTTAATTTGAATTTCTTTAATCAATAGTGATTTAGAGCATTTTTTTCATATGACTATAGTTTGAATTTCTTCATCTGACAATTGTCTGTTCATATCCTTTGACCATTTATCAGTTAGGGAATGGCTTTTATGCTTATACCTTTGAATCAATTCTTTATATATTTTAAAAATGAGGCCTTTTCAGAAACACTGGATGTAAAATTTCTCCCTCCTTTTCTGTTTCCTTTCTAATCTTGGCTGCACTTGTTTTGTTTCTACAAAATCTTTTTAATTTAATATAATCAAAATTATCCATTTTGCATTTTATAATGCTCTCTAGTTCTTCTTTGGCCATAAATTTCTCCCTTCTCCATAGATCTAAGAGGTAGACTCTCCCTTGCTCTCCTAATTTGCTTATAATATAACCCTTTATGTTTAAATCATGAAACCATTTTGTTTCTGCCATATTATTTTCCGGTTTTCCAGCAACTTTTGTCAAATAGTGAGTTCTTAACTCAAAAGTTAGAATCTTTGGGCTTATCAAACACTAGATTTATTAGTCATCAAGTATTGTATCTTATGAACTTAATCTATTCTACTGATCCACTACTCTATTTCTTAACTAGTACCAAATGATTTTGATGACTGTTGCTTTGTAATATAGTTTTACATCTGGTACAGTTATGCTACCTTCCAAACATCACTATCTTTAAAGACTCAGCTTAAGCTCTACCTCTTTAATGAAGTCTTCTCTGATAATATCAACGCAGAAGAGTCAAACCCATTGCCCATAAAACTCCTGAGTGTGGCCCATGCCACATTAAAATATTTAATAAAATAAAATATATAGTCTACAGATATCCTGACACTACTGTTGTAAGGCCCAGCTTCTTAAATTGTGGTTAGCCACCCAATATGGGACTCATAACTGAATGTGAGGGTCATGACATTATGATTTATGATCAGTGTTTGATTTGTATACATATTTTATATATCTATATATGTAGAGTCATGTAAAAATTTCTTGAGAGAAAAGAGGTCATGAGTAAAAAAAAGTTTAAGAAGCCTTGCTCAAGTCCTGCTCAAGGTAGTGCTCAAGCTTTAGGATTCTGTACTTATCAAATTCACAAGACAGCAGTGTCATTAAAAATCTAGAGAAAATACGAGTTATTAAGGAGAAGAGAGTGAATGAATAGTGTCATTGGTTGCATATGAAGGATGAGTCCAGCTAAACACAATGGTCAAAGGAGTTTTCATTCACTCACTCACCAACTGGACAATTCAGCTGAGTATATGAACATTAGTTTTAATGTTTTGTGGAAATCTGGATCTTGAGGTTTTTTGTTCCTGGTATGGAGAGGATTAGCAGCTGGGTAGATGGCAAAATGGCAGCACAGGATAGGTCCTAACACTGGTGGATGGCTAAGAGGGATATGGAGCATGGTCTGGCATTAAAAACTTTTTAAATTTAAAAAAAGTGCAGAAAAAGGAAATGAAGGGAAGAAGGAAGACAAAATAGCTGGCTATAAATAATAATCATAAGGATCTTGCTGGCAATACCCAAAGGAATTGATTTTAATGGTTAAGACAATATGCAAAACTGTTCTCTCTCAGTATTAAAAAAAAAAACTAACACACTAGTCATCCAAATAATTTATATGCTAATAATAAAAATGAGGCAATATGTTGTTTATTAACAAGAATCCAAAGAATAAACGAATTGTTTTTAATTTATATAGGGGGCTTCATTACTGCTACTCTATCTCTAGTCTCCAAAATAAGTATATAAGTACATAAGAAACAACCAAGATTTCCTGACTTTATTTTCTATCTTATCTTAAATCATGCCTTGAACAGTTCATCTGTTACATTCTCATGAACAAAATTATGGTTCATGTCACAGAAAAAAAGTGAGGCTCTGCATCTTTAATTTTCTCTCAATACTTTCAGGAATATAGCTATATTACTAAAATGAAGCAGGTATATCTAACCACAGTTTTTTAAATCAATGATCTCAAAGCAGTGTAAGAACCAAGTTGAAAAATAATTTTGAGTCAAACTTTTACACAAAAAATGCCACTTGTAAATTTAAAGGGCATTAAAGATGTGAAGGATGGTATAATTTGGAATTAAAGCAGATGGACACATTTTTTGTGATCATCATCAATAAACTAAACAAGGCATTAAGATGAGACCATTTGATAAATCTAAAGCATCAATATTTGTGGTTTATCAAATAATTGCCTAGACACCTGAATATCTGATTAAAGTCCATTCCTTTAATGTTAGTAAATTTCTAGTTTAAGATTTCTCTAAAGGTAATACTGAATTTTGTGGTGAATTATCAGCCATCTGAGTGTTAGGTCTGGAGGCAAAAGATCAAAGTTCAAATCCTCTATTTGCTGTGTGACTACAGACAAGTCACTTAACTATTTGGGCTTCAGTTTCCTCAACTGTAAAATAAGACTCAGACTAAATGATGAATAAGATCTTCTAACTTTAAATTTTACAAAACTGTGTGAGATAAAAACATCATCAGAAGTCAGTTTTAATGCCGATTCTGGTTTAAAAAACAAATAAACAAAAAATGCCCTTTCCTCCATAGTGGAAGCCCACTAAATGCAGGAATCACTCACTTAAGTATCCTGGGCAAAAGATTCTATAACAGGTAAATTAAGCAACACAGACTATATGGAAAGACCCCAACCCACCCAAAAATTTAAAATTTAAACACCTAAAAATTTATAACATTTCCAGTTTTTAGGATCTAAATAAAGAAGGAAAACACATGTTACTCAGTGTCCAAATAAAAATTACAACTAAATACACATTTACAAATGAAGGATTATGTTCAAGTTCACAAATGCTGTATCTTCAACATGGTATGGTAAGGTACCAACATAGAATGGTAAGGGAGAAAGATCTGGGGGAGGGAGGAAGAAAGAGAGAGAGAGAGAGAGAGAGAGAGAGAGAGAGAGAGAGAGAGAGAGAGAGAGAGAGAGAGAGAGAGAGAGAGAGAGAGAGAGAGAGAGAGAGAGAGAGAAAGAAAACAAAAACCATTTTTAAAGGAAAAACACTTCATTTTTATTTACCTTGATGAGTCATAGTGACTGTCTCTTCATTAGATTTATTGTTATAGATGACTACAGCAATAGCATTGTGGAAAGCTGCCCGTGATATTTTCTCTTTAAATGTACAATTTCCTCTTTGTAGCAAAGCAATCCATTGTTTGATGTCAGGTGGGACATGGAAACGTGTTTGAGGATCACAGCCCAGATGATCTGCAACTTAAAAAAAAACAACACCAAAAACAAAATTTCAGTCAAAGTTTAAAAACAAAGTGAAATGAGTAATTTTCTGGCCAAAGTGACTACTCATTATTACAACTTTTTGAAAAGCTTCTGGGTATTATATACACCAAAAATTAAATAGTTTTAAAACATTCTTAGATTTTTAAAAAATGTAATATTCAAAGACCCCATATGCTACCAGAATGGTGAATCTGAGCTTGAGGAATTTTGCTCACTGATATTCTCAACTTATCCAAGTGATGATTCAGAATCACACTGGAAAACACACACATGTATGGGTATCAACAAGCAGTTCACTTATACTTAAAAATATAATTTTTTTCTTTTGATTTCTTTTATTATTAGTTATATATATGTATTCCCTAAGAGATGTGGCCAAAGAATACGAATATTTCTTAAAAGAATTTCAAAGGAAATATGGTTTTTTTTAAGTAGTAAAATATAATTTTTATGAAAAGTTAGGCACATGACTAATTAAATTTTTAAACTTTTAATATGTAATAAATTTGTCTGTCTTAAAAATAATCATTTATTTCTTTCTCTAAATTTTTTTATCTATCACAGGGAGAGAAGGAAAAATCTTTGACATTAATGAATAACAATGATAATCAAGCTCAAGTCCTTTCAAATTCTTTGCATAATATAATATGGTCAAAGTTATCCAAGGTAGTGTATAAAAGTTTTAAAATAGTAAAACTATTTTTACAATAAAAGGCAATGCAGTGAAAAATGAATTATTCAGCATTGCCTACAGTTTAGGATTCATCTTTTGGAATGAAAGGTCTTGAAGCCAAAGTAAATCTCTTTATAATCCTTTTCCTGCCAAGCCTGAAGGTTTTTCTTCCAGAAATTCAATCTGAGTCAAATTGAAGAAAAATAGAAATCTATATTAATATTATTTGACTTATAGTTTATTTGTCAGGGTAATTTTTTTTTTTTTAATCTGATCATTTTAAAACGGGCTATACTAAATCTTGGAGGGAAAAAACTTGAAATAGATTTTTATTTTACTCAAGTATGTGTGTGTGTGTGTGTGTATCTCGGGTAGAGTTTCTCTATTAGGATCTCATGTGTGACTTTTTTTTAAAAATGAGACTATTTTAAAGTAATGTTATCTTAGCATTACGATCTATGTTATCAGTTTGTCCTGAGAAGGGAAAAATGAACTAATTTTAATTGGGTTTTTAAAAATTATCTTTGGATAGATTTTTTTTTTTTTTTCTGAGACAATTGAGATTAAGTGACTTGCCCAGGATCACACAGCTAGAAAGTGTCTGAGATCAGATTTGAACTTAGATCCTCCTGACTTCTGGGTTAGTGCTTTATCCAGTGTGACACCTAGCTGCCCCTCTTGGATGGATTTTTAATTTCATTGTTGTTAAACACTGATTTCGATCCCAAATCTTTCCATATCTTCTCATCTATGACTTTTCATAAACAGTTTACGGAGGACCTACCCAACATTCTTGGGTCATTCTTTTACAAATTATTTTAATCATGGAGTATCAGGCTATTCTATTGTCTGTCATCACAACACAACTTACTGTGTGACTACAGACTAGTTTTTAGAAAAAGAGACCTCTTTTTCTAAAAGAGCTATTTTTGTAAAAAATTCAAAAACATCTTTGAAATGTCTTTTATACCACTCTGATTCAAAGAGTTATTATTACATGCCTACTCTGGGTAGGTGATAGGGACACAAACATCTTAGAGTAGTCTTTGCTTTAAAGGAATTTACGTGATTAGAAGTAGGGAGGGGAAAAAAGCAATATAGCAAAGGGGACAGAACACTGGACTTGGAGTTCAAAACTTGTTTGAGTTTATTATCTGTGATCACAGAAAAATAAGTCATTTAATCTCTCAATCTTAGTTTCTTCCTTCAGTGGGAATAATTTTAACAGTTACCTTACAGCATTGTTGTAAGGCTCAAATGTAAAGGACTTTCTAAGTGTTAAAAAACTATATACAAATCTCAGTTATATTTAACCATACCAGAAAACTGGCTATATGGTAATGAATTCTTTGCACATGGTAATCCATGAAACTAAATTATTATTATTAAGTACTTAATATAGTGAAATATTACAAAAAAGAAAAGGCTATATAGAATGCTATGAGAAATATGAAGGATAAACCTTATTATCAAGAGAGGATGACTAGATAATGTGCTATGGAAGAGGTAGTAGCTAAAGAAAGGCATGTTAAAATTGTATCTTGTTCTGGTTCTCCTGACTACTACCCCCAAACCCTAGTTAATACAATAAGTGAATCTATAACAATAGTAGGAAATAAGAATAACAAAGGGGAACATGGAAGTCACTGACAAATTGTCTCATAAATTAAGAGAACCTAGAAGCCATTTTCAACTGCCCCATAAATTAGCTGAAGCCACATCCTGAGACTACATGCTAAAACAGGAGAAGTCAGCTAGGTTCCAACATAACAGCTCCTGAGTTCTGAAAATTTTCCTCAGTCTGCAAGTTACAGATAAGCTCCAGATATGTGCTGTAAAACCAGCAAAACTTTATGTAAACAAGGGAACTCTAAGATAGTGTAGATAATTTTGAGAGGATATGAATATATTAATGAACTAAACCTAACATGGGATGGATAAGCATTTGTCCCTCCCTTACCATCACAAAATTTTTTAAAATTGAGACTTTAAACTCATGCCTCTCTGCCCCCTAGAACCTTTCCTTCTGCCATGGTCCATGCAGTCCAAGTGCTTTCAACTTGTATCCATGGTTCCCTAAGTGATTCTCTCTGACACTCTCTCTCCTGTTCTCTTCTCCCCCCAGGCCACATTTCTCTATCATTCCATCCTCCATCCCTCACCTCATGCTTTTGGCCTCTGTATTCTCTAAGACCTATTAACGTATTATTGATGAATTACTTCCCTGCTTGCTACCATCACAATCTTTCCTGGTGAGTATCCAAAATTTATTTACCCAAGCCCAAAGATATTCCTTTTCTGATATATATATATATATATATAGCCACCCCTATTGTGGACAAGCATGAGACTGTAAATCTATTGTTAAAAAACAAGGATGACAGAGAATCTTGTACACTTCCCAAGGAGGAACCCTTTCATTGTTGAACTGTAATAAGGCAATCATTCAAAAGGAAAGAATTCTATTAAGTAGAAATGTGGAGGAAGTGTTTCAGACAATGAGGAATCAGGTGACCCATGCAAAGGTTAGAGAAGTGCCAGATTAGATTGGGGAACCATTAGCTGGCAGTATGGCTAGAATGTATATGTGAAGAAAAGCACCAGGAAATGTGACTAGAAAAGTAGGTTGGAACAAGACTGTGGGCAGCCTTAAGTGCCAGAATATAGAGTGTATTTTTACCTATTAGGTTAACCAATGACTCTCAGAGTGACCCGGGAAGACTCCAAGACATTTACAAGGAATCTGAGTGGCAAAAACTATTTCTATAATATCAGAACACTTAAATTTCTAATATAGCAAATATCAGTAAATTTAAGCCACATAAACAAAAGTGCTTTGGAGAGTCCTCAATTTTTAGGAGTATAAAGGTTTCCCGAGATCAAAATTTGAGAACTATTGATCTAAGTAATAGACATCAATATTTGTTTGACCTGGTCAGTCCTACATATTAAGGCAGATAAGAGGCAGAATCTAATGGCAAGGAGATGAATTACTAAGAAATTGTCTACAGGAGAGTCAAGTCAACAAGCATGTTTTAAATATACTCTTATTTGCCGGGCACTGTACTAAGCACTAGGAATATAAAGACCAAAAAAAACCAAAACAAAAGCCAATCTATAAGAATGATGGTGATGGTGGTAGTGTAAGGTGTAAGAAGCCTGGAATGGCAGGGGGGCAAGTAATTAAAGGTTCTGAATGCCAAATAGAGGATTTTATATTTGATTCTGGAAGTAATGGAGAAACATGGGAGTTTGTTGACTAGGAAGGTAAAAGGGTTGGATCTATGCTTTAGGAAGATCAATTTGACAGGATATACTGTAGAGGGGGGAGAATTGGGGTACGAAGACCAATTAAAAGGCTACTGTTACAATTTAGGAATGTGGGAACGAGTCTATACCAGAGTAGAAGCAGTGTTAAAGGAGAGAAGAGAGCATATATGAGTTGTTACCAAGATAGAATTGATGGGACTTGGCAAATAATTTGTTAGGGGAGGTAAGAGAATGAGGAATCAAGGATGTCCCTAGTCTAGGATCCTGTATGATTGGGAAGATGATAGTACCCTTAATAGTAAAGTTAGAAAAAAGGGAGTGTTTTAGGGAAAAGATAACAAGTTCAGTTTGGGACATAATGAATTTGAGAAGTTCAGTAGGCAGTTGGAGATGTGTACTTGGAGGAGATTGGAACTGGATAAACAGATCTGAGAATCATCTACATAAAGATAAGATGATCTAGAAAGCCTGATGAGATCACCAAGTAAAACTGTATATATAAAAATAAGGAGAAAAGAGAAGAAACCCAGTATAGTGCTCAGGTAGCACAAAGGTTAACAAGAAAACCTGGACGAAAATCTGGCAAAGAAACAGGAGAAACATGAGAAAGCAATGTCTAAAAAAAAGCCTAGAGAAAACAGAGATATCAAAAAGAAGAGACAAATTGATGAACAATGTCACTGGATTCAGGAAAATCAAGAAATAAGAGGACTGAGAAAAGGCCATTAGATTTGATTATTAAGTAATCACCAGCAACTTTAAAAGCAGTTTTCAATTGAAAAATGAGGCTAGAAACTAGATTAAAGATACTTAAGAGTGAGAGAAAAAGAAGTAGATAGATGGCTTTCTAAAGAAATTTAGCCATAATGACAGGTAAAGATAATGGTGAATGTTGGAGGGGATGTGGGAAAACTGGGACACTGATGCATTGTTGGTGGAATTGTGAGTGGATCCTGACATTCTGGAGAGCAATTTGGAACTATGCTCAAAAAGTTATCAAACTGTGCATACCCTTTGATCCAGCAGTGTTACTACTGGGCTTATATCCCAAAGAGATCTTAAAGAAGGGAAAGGAACCTGTATGTGTAAAAATGTTTATGGCAGCCCTTTTTGTAGGGGCTAGAAAATGGAAACTGAGTGGATCCCATCAACTGGAGAATGGAGGAATAAATCGTGATATATGAATATTATGGAATATTATTGTTCTGTAAGAAATAACCAACAGGACAATTTCAGAAAGGCCCGGAGAGACTTATATGAACTGATGCTGAGTGAAAAGAGCAGGACCAGGAGATCATTATATACTTCAACAACAATACCATATGATGATCAGTTCTGATGGATGTCTCTTCAACAATGAGATGAACCAAATCAGTTCCATTTGTTCAATAATGAATAGAACCAGCTACACCCCGTGAAAGAATTCTGGGAAATGAGTGTGAACCAGCATTTCCAATCCCTGTTTTTGTCCACTTGCATTTTTTATTTCCTTCACAGGTTAATTGTACATTATTTCAAAGTCTGATTCTTCTTGTGCAACAAAATAACTGTATGAATACATATACATATATTGTATTTAACATGTATTGGTCTACCTGCCATCTGGGGGAGGGGGTGGGAGGAAGGAGGGGAAAAATTGGAAGAAAAGGTTTTGCAATTGTCAATGCTGAAAAATTACCCATGCATATATCTTGTAAATAAAAAGCTATAATAATGGGAAAAAAAAAAGAAATTTAGCCATAAAAGAGAGAAGTATGGGATGCTAGCTACCAGGAATGGACAAAGCAAGTGAGGGTTTTGAGGATGTGAGAACACATGGGCATATTTATAGGCAGGAGGAAAGTGGCCAGTAAACAGGGAGATATTTATATTAGTAAAAAAGTATTGAAGACAAAGAAAGGGAAGAAACCTGTTGGAGAAGATGGAATAAAATGAGGTCATGTGCATGTAGAGTTTCTTTCTTTCTTTCTTTTTTTTTTAATAGCCTTTTGTTTACAGGTTATATGCATGGGTAACTTTACAGCATTAACAACTGCCAAACCTCTTGTTCCAATTTTGCATGTAGAGTTTCTAAGAAGAGTCACTTCTTCATGTGAGATAAAGATGGAGGAGGAGATTGTAGCTGAAGGCATCTGAGTTTTTTGTTCAGAGAATGGAAGAAAAAGGAACCTTAGTGGGGGCAGCTAGGTGGTGCAGAAGACAGAACACCACTCCTGAAGTCAGGAGGATGAGTTCAAATCTGGTCTCAGACACTTAACATTTCCTAGCAGTGTGACCCTGGGCAAGTTACTTAACCCCAATTGCCTCAGAAAAAAAAAAGGAAGAAAGAAAGAAAGAAAAAAACCTTGGTGAATATTCTCAATTTTTTTAGTGAAATGAGATTTTTGAGGAAGGATGGAGAGCCACTTTGGTAAAAGGGATAATTTTATAGCACTGAGAGCCTAGTTGAGACAATATCAGATAATTTATAGTGGACCTGGTCAGTATAGTATTGTGATTTTCTCCAACTACATTCAGCAACTGATGAATAGTAATAAAGATGGTAGGAGTAATCCTAGACTATGATTTGGTAGAGAAAAATTATTGAGGGGATGAGGAGGGCCCACTTAGGAGTATAGTGTTAAACTGGTTCACCAGGTAGTCAAGAACAGGAAGAAAAAAGAATGTACCTAGTACAGGAATGAAAGCATGAGAAAGAAGTGAGGAGATAGAGGGTCTATAGGCCAGGGAGAGGTCGAAGAATAAGGTCAAAGATTTGCAAGGCAGAGGCAGAAGTGGAATGATACAGATAAAGACCAGATATAGACATTTATCGGATCAGATAAAGACATTTCAAAAATCATAAACATGCAAGTAGGACACCTATAGGTCGTGATATAGTCAAGAATTTGGCCATCTCTGTCTGGAACTGAGGTGGGATAAAGGGGTAAAATCACAGAAAATACATAAATTAAAGAGGGCTTGAATTAGAATAGAAGTAATGTGAATAGACTAGATAGGTAAGTAGAGAATCAAAGAATAATGGTATTTCCATGAACCACTGAGGTTACTAGGGGCTAGGAGTGAAGCCAAGATGGCAGAATGGGAAATGGCATTTTTTTCCTTACCTTCTTCACAAGTTCCTCCATAATAACCTAAAAGATGTGCTAAACCAAATTTGAATTGTGAAAGCCAAGAAAAAGTCACACTGAGTCATTCTTCCAGCCCAAGGCAGCTTAGCAAGACAGATTAAGAATCTGGGTAGGAGCGTAGAACAGCAGCGTAGCAGAAGGTTGGAAGCAGCAGCAAGAATAGACCAGAACCTAGGGATGGTAGAGTGTTGTGGCCATCTTTTAAGAGGTCATGCATATGAGCCCTTTGATCTCAGAGAGGAGATAAATGAGGCTGTAGACTCAGAGTATGAAAAAAGCTCCAGTTTATTATGCCAGCCAGCCTTGTTATATACATTTTTATAAGCATGATCAGCATGTGGACAATAGACGATCCCCAATCACCATTCAGAGAAGCAGCTAGTGGGCTTTGCGTATGCATGTTATCTGCCAATGGGGAGGAGAGCCAATACAGCAATTCAGCAGCTCGCTCACAGGAGAGAGGCCCTGTTCAGACATCCCTGTTCTTGTAGCCACTGGCTGTGATCCTTGGCTTATGCTCATTCCCACGATAACAAATCATTGCTCCTTGCTCAACAAGGGCATTTCTGCAATGTGCCAGAAAACTTGCTTTGCACCAAAGGTCAAGGTGACCTCAATACTCCCTCTTAGCAGGGGAAATCAAATTCAGTCATCTTGATTCTGCAGAACATCTCAAAGGGCCAATTATGTATGATTAAGTCCAGCAGTGATCTAGGGAATTCAAGCATACACAAGCCAAAAGACTCCCCAATCTGGATCTGGAGTTTGCAGATTATAGACCAGGAGAATAGTGAACAGATCTTTCCCCAGATCATACCACTCTGAAAGCATCAAAAACTTACAGACCTTGAGACTGAGTTGTAAAAGTAGCAAAGGGCATTTTAAAAAGCTAAGGCCAGAAATCTCTCAACCAAGGACAGTAGAGTTCATCACAATTTAGTTTAAAGTCAACAAAAAGATTGGAAAAATAAATAAACAAATAAACAAAAAGAACCTGACCATGAAAGACTAGAATGGTGACAGAGAAGTAGCACATACAAACACAGAAGAAATGACTTAAAAATATATGCAAAGCCTCAAAGAAAAAAGCAGATTGGTCACAGAACAATAAGAATTCCTAGGAGAGTTTAAAAGATTTTTTTTAAAAGAGCAAAATAAATTGGGAAAAGAAATGAAAAGCTATGCAAGAATATTATGAAAAGAGAATTAAGAAGTTGGTAAAAATGCTGTAGAAATTAATTCCTTAAAAATCAGAATTGGATAAATGGAAAAAAAAAAAAAACAGGCACAAAATCTCACCAAAGAAAATATGTACATTTTCTTGAACTGGTAATTTGTTGTTATATATTTTAAATCCTCCCTGATGTTCTGCTGGGCACGTGACAATGTTCTCTTTTGTTTTGTATTGCTTTTGTTTTGTATTGTTTTTTAATAAAAGAAAAAAAGAAATTAGTTCACTTTGCTCTAAGTTCTGCACTTTTTAAAAGATTGTTATAATAGCCCTAGGCAACTAATGTCTTAATATGATTATTCATATTCACATATATACAGACATATCTTTTCCTGCTGACTTTGCTTTAATTCTGCTCCTTAACTTGCTTTGCTCTTACTTGACCTCTTCCTACCCATGGATTCCTCCCTTTACCTTCTTTCCCCTTCCTTTATAATCGAGTTTAATTGTCTTTGCTATTCTAAGAGAAAATGAAGAGACATTTGTGACCCCTACTCTTTCATCCCTTTGTGACCCCCTCTAATAGGGTCATACTAAGCTCAGCCTCCTGTAATGGGAGGAGAGGAAAGGAGAATATCATGGAAAACTTCTCGCCTGTATGCCCCAAGAGGTGGATGGGGCATGGAATGAGGAATAGTCGCTCTATAATCTGAGCGATTCCTGGTGAGGCCCCAAGGAACATTCATTCCTTGAGTGTCCACTCACTGTTCATAGGCTTATCCATTTTAGATCTATCCAAGACAAGTTTTCATATCCATTCCTATGACTTACATATGGAATTCACCACATGTTTAGTAGGAAGTATAATTTTTTTTTTTTTTTGTAAAACCAAGTATCTTCCTCATACTCTTTTAAAATCACTCTTAAACAAGTGTATTTAAGTTATACTAATATTATTTGGTCTTCAATATATTTTTTGACCGTCCAGCAGTAAAAGGAAGAAAAATTTCAGAATTTGGTGGAAGTATTTAGTGTGCAAAAATTAACTCTTACAGAGGATTGAGCTCCTAAATCTTCTTTCTACACTCTTTGCTTCATCATCTAACCATCCCTTCCCCCTTATTTTTTATAAATTTTGGAGGGTGTTATACCTTTCATGGTATATATGTAGTGTTGCCCATTAAACCCATTCCTGATGTGAGTAGTTTTCCAACTACAAGCCCTCCTCCCCATAATGCTTCTATGTCTATTTCTCCTCTATGCCTCATTTGTATAATTAGTATTTTTAACTTAACTCTGTAAATCTTTCTTTTGAGCTAGTCTATTTTTGATATCAATCTCAAACATAGTGTACATTTCCCATGCAAAAAAAAAAATTAAATAAACAAACCATTTGTCCATGTTGAGTTTCTTGAAACTGATCTTTGATATTGGCCCAAATATTAATTTTTCTATTAAGTTCAGATTTGGTTGACAAGAAGTGCTGAAAATCTCCAAGTTCATTGAATGTCCATTTTAAAAAAATTCAATATTATGTGTAATTTTGCTGGATATGATTCCTATCATATAGTTGCTGATAAATCCTGTACAATTCTAATTGTAGCTCCAGAATTGTTTTTTTCTTGTTTCTTGAAAATTTTTCTCTTTGTTCTGGGAGTTTTGTAACTTGGAAATAATATTCCTGTGTGTTTTCCATAAAGGATCTTGTTGAGGTGGCGATTGGAATTTTTTCTATTTCTACTTACCCCTCATGTTCTATCACTCTAGGACAATTTTCTTGGATTAATTTCTACATTATTGTGTCGAGATTCTTTTTTTGGTCACAACTTTCAGGCAGTTCAATTATTCTTATGTTTTCTCTTCTTGATCTGTTCTCCAGATTGAAATTTTTCTTATAAGATGTTTCACATTCTGTTGTTTTTTCATAATTTATAATCTGTTTTGTTATTTCTTGGTCTCTTATAGCTTTATTGGCTTCCCCTTGCCCAGTTCTAATCTTCAAAAAATTATTTTCATCTTTCAGACTCTGAATCTCCTTTTCTTAATGGGTTAACTTTTTTTTTTTTTTTTTTAAATAATCTTCTTGTTTTTCTAGGATGGCTTTTATTTTTATTTTTTAGTTTTTCCTCAATGCTTCTTATTTGATTTTTAAATTATTTTTTTGAATTCTTCTATCAATTCTCTCTAGGCACTGAGTCATTTCATTGGGGTAGAAGCTTTTTCTATTTCAGCGTGTGCTCCTCTAAAGATAAATCCTGGTCTTCCCTGTCTCCGTAGTAGGTTTCAGTGGTGGGATTCTTTCTTCTTTGCCAGTTCTTTTTTTTTAATAAGAGGTGGTAGTGTAAACACCTCTAATGATGGGGTGAGGAAATGTTTCCCATCAGGTCTCCCCTTCTAACTAGAAACCCCAAAACCAAGAGCGCCACCATCCTACAAGTGCCCATAACCAGAAGCATCTCTCTGCTTCTGCACTCACCAGGTGCTGATCCCTTTTCACCCAAGGTATGTCTCGACAGGACAGCTGAGCATGGTGTTCCCAATCAGCTGGTTTTCCAGCTTGGTCTTCCTGGACTCAAATCCTGACTCCACATACAATCTAGGAGGTGAAAGTCTCTGTGGTTCCTGCTGAGGGTCCAGTCAAACCAGCTAGCTTCAGGGCTACCCACATATGTTTCTGCCGAATTAGCCCAGAGGTGTTTGCACTTTACATAGGTTAATTTCAGCCTGGGATCTTGTTGTGTTGTACTAAGGGGTCCTCTTTTTCTGCCCCAAAACTTCTTGATTTTTCATTAGTCTATGTTTACCCTTAGGCATTTGTGTCCCATTTGTGTAGAGAGCTTAAAATTTATCAATCTATTCCACCATCTTCCCACAATCCTCCGAACCAACTTCCTCTTAAATACTCATAAGGCAATATCATATACAAAGAATTATCAAGGTGAATGTCTAATAAAACTAGTTGAATTGTCTTAATGTTACTCCCAACTCTCCTTCCCTCTCCCCCAAACCTCTTTGGGCCTTTATGATAACAGAAATAGTAACACAATTTGGAATCATTCTAGAAAGTTTTATTTCAGATCAAACATATTTACAAAATAACCACCATCATCCACAACAGGAACTAACAATCTGACTATTTGCATTTGGCTTTTTAAAAAGGAAAAAAAAAACGAGGATGTTTTTAAATATTAACATTAATACTAAGGGTAAACATTTGTATTGCAGGCACTAGACACTGGATATTTCTCTTTGTATATGATTAATATTACATTCTGATCTTTTTAACGAACATGCTAGAGTGGATGTCATTGGAATGCCATTTTGTCAATTGTCAATGTCATTTTGACATTGGAAAACGTCAAAAGAAGCAAAATTCACACACTTAAAAAAAATGAACTGGGAATAATTAGAAAATAAAATATCAGCTAATACAACTAACAAACTGCTTTCAGTTTACCCTTTGTATATAGCTTGTTATTGTTGCTCAGTGTCCAATATCTGAAGTGTATAATTTAGTATTCATAACCCTAGAGGTGAATAACTATTACATGTCCTTTAATCTATAAGCATACTCTGGATCTTCCATCTACCTTTCTGCAAATGCTCTCCTTTAGAATTATAACACTCCCTGACAGCTTCTATAGCAAGTGGGGCGTGAAATACAGAAGCTTAGAAGCCAATTTTGCTTCCTGATACAGAGTAGCTGAGCTTGGCCTCGTTGTTGATGCTGGACATGGGCCCCATGGAGGTCTTGAAGAGGACACTTCTGTCCTCTGTACACCACTGGCTCAACCTGCTAAAGAGAATTCCTTCTGGATTTTGTTGATGTCTTGAATTAATTAAGCCTTGAAGCTTTCAAATCAGCAAAGAGATGTAATCTTCTCATCTGCATCTTCGAATGGATACTCTATAAAAGTGGCAGATGGCAGATTTGGGGAGCAGGGATTCCATCTGTTTATAAAAGAGGGGTGGTTTTGCTTATCCCACTGAATTCAAATTCCCAACCTTATGGCTTAATTCAGTGATGTAGGAAGAAATTTAAACTCACCACAAAAAATAGTTATCAATTGCATTTTAAAATATCCTAATCACCTGCTGGCACAGCAGGTTCCAGATTAATCAAGTTATATTTATAGATCAGCAGTAAGACGAGAAAAAATAATTAAAAGAATAAACATAGACAATAAGAAAACAAAACTATCAACTAAAACATTAGTCGAAACAATTAACAATATTAGCAAAGTTGCAGGATATAAAATAAACACACAAATCATCAAAATTTCTAATAATTTCCAACAAAACTCAGCAGGAAAATAGAAAAACAAGTTCTTTTTAACAAATATAGATGGTACAAAATACTTGGGGTTATACCTGCAAGACACACAGAGGAACTATAGGAACACAATTACAAAAACATTCTTCACACAAATACAAATTTAATTGGAAAAATATTAACTGATCATTAATAGAGCAAGCCAATATAATACAAATAACATACTACCTAAATTAATTTACTTATGCAGTGCTATACCAAACTACCAAAGAACCAACTTTATAGAGCTAAAAAAAAATTTATATGAAGCAACAAAAGGTCAAGAATATTAAAGGAATGAATTTTTAAAAGGAAAGCAGCTCAAAAGAATATTATAAAATTGTAATAATCAAAACAATTTGGTACTACTTAAGAAATAGAGTGGTTGATCAATAGAACACATTAGGTACACAACATATAGACAGCAAATGAACATAGTAATTTAGGACTTGATAAATTCAAAGATCCCAGCTTTTGGGAAATGAACTTACTATTTGACAAAAACTATTGGGAAATCTAGAAAGCAGCCTGGCAGAAACCAGAACCTCACTTTCTCTATCAAGATAAGCTTAAAATGGGTCCATGATTTAGACATAAGGAGGATATAAACAAATTAGTGGAGCACGGAAGATAATACCTGTCAAACCATGGATAGGAAAAGGGTTCATGACAAAACAAGAGACAGAAAGTTTCATGGGAAGTAACCTTGATAATTTTGCTTACATAAAATTAAAAAGGTTTTGTACAAATGAAACTAACATGGCAAAAATTAGAAGGCAGGAAAAGGGGAAAATATTTGCAGTAAACTTTCTGGTAAAGTCTCAACTACAAAGGTAAGTTATCCAAATTTACGAAAATGTGAGCCAGTCTCCAAATGATAAATGATCAAAGGACAGGAGCAAGTAGTTTTCAGAGGAACAAATCACACTTCTAAACAGTCAAATAAAAAAAAAATTGGTCTAATCACTAATCACCAGAGAAATCCAAATTAAAACAATTCTGAAGTGCAACTTTACATACATCAGATTAGCTAAGATGGCAGAAAAGAAAAATGATTAAATGCTGGAGAGGATAAGGGAAAATAGGTACAGTTATACACTGTTGATGGAGCTATAAACTTGTCTAACCATTCTATAAAGCAATTTGTAACTATACCCAAGAGCTATTATATTGTATGTACCCCTTTACCCAGCAATGTCACTAGGTTTATACCCCAAATGGGTCAGAGAATAAGGAAAAGCCCCTGTGTATACAAAAATAGTTACAGCAGCTCTTTTCATGGTAGTAAAGAATTGAAAACTGAGGGGATGCCCATCAACTTGGAAAGGGCTAAACAAGTAATGGCACATAAATGTGATGGAATATACTGTACTTACTATAAGAAATGATCAAGATAGTTTCAGAAAAAAAAATGGGGACGAATATGCATTGATACAAAGTGAAATGAGAAGAACTGGAAGAATAATTCACCTAGTAACAGCAATACTGCAAAGATATATCATAAAGATATTGTGAAAGACTTACTATCTCTAACCAACACAATGATTCCAAGGGCCTCATGATGAAAAATGCTATCTATTTCCAGATAGAGAACTGATAGAATCAGAGTGCAGACATTTTCCTCTTTCTTAGAACATGGCTAGTATGAAAAATCGGTTTTATATAATAACTTCATATTTGTAATGGGTTTTGCATCACTTGCTTTCTATAGGGGAAGGGAGAAAATCTGGAACTGAAAATAAAATAAAATTGAATTGACTTTTTAAAAAACAGAATGAATTTGTAGTAGGTCCAAACAGCACGATTATTCCAGTTACTGTTTCAGAAACAGGAACAGTAATGATGGTGATGGTGACAGAATTAAGGATTAGAAGAGTCGGGAAATGGGGAAAGGACAAAAGAACACATGATTCATAGACAAAGCACATTAGAGAAATAAAGTCAAGGCAGTAGATTGAAAGAAATTTCAACAGTCAGATCTTAAAGGTAGCAGTCCTCAGGTGAGGTTTCAGGATTAAGTATGTCTACCATTGCTTACTGGTCATGTCAAACTGGCTGTCTCATTCAAACACATGTCCAAAAATAGAATCCACTATCTTTCCCCAAAAGTTCACTTCTCTTCTGAATTTTTTTATTTCTACTGATATCAACCCCATCTTTCTAGTTCCTTAGTTTTATAACTTTAGCATCATCCTCACTCTTCCTCACTCCAGATGGCCATAAAAAATACAAAAGCAGTAAAAGACAGTATTTGCCCTCAAAGAGCTTAAAATTTTGTTAGGTAGATAAATGGAAAGAAATAACAATATAATAAATTATATAACTTTCAAAATAAATGCTATAGACTAAAAATGCTTAGAAGTTTGGATAAAGGAAAAATTGTATAAAGAGAACTAATAAAACTAGCAAAACAGATTTGGAGTGGGGAATAATAGGAGAGTCCATTGAACTTGTGAATGAGCACAAATTACCAAGAATTTTTTTAAAAAGTCATCTTGAAGACTATGAACATTTCCATTTAGCTTAGGAATAAAAAATCTTATCAAAGGGTATGTGTTGCCTAGGTTCTGAACTAGTTTTGTTGTGTATTCCAAAATGAGGTTGAATTGGAAGGGACTTTATCCATCCATTGTTTAGTATAATTCCTTTGTGATAAAGATGAAGAAACTGAGGTCTAGAGAAGAGAAATAATTTGTCAAAGTCCTAAACTAGAGGACAAAGAATCAGAAGTTCTTCTGTAAGAAATGACCAGCAGGATGAATACAGAGAGGATTTACATGAACTGATGCTGAGTGAAGTGAGCAGAACTAGGAGATCATTATATACCTCAACAACAATACTGTATGAGGATGTATTCTGATGGAAGTGGATTTCTTCCACAAAGAAATCTAACTCAGTTTCAATTGATCAAGGATGGACAGAAGCAGCTACACCCAAAGAAAGAACACTAGGAAATGAATATAAACTGTTTGCATTTTTGTTTTTCTTCACAGGTCATTTTTACCTTCTGAATCCAATTCTTCCTGTGCAACAAGAGAACTGTTTGGTTCTGCACACATATGTTGTATCTAGGATATACTGTGACATATTTAACATTTTATGGACTGCTTCCATCTTGGGGAGGGGGGTGAAGGGAGGGATGGGAAAAGTCGGAACAGAAGTGAGTGCAAGGGATAATGTTGTAAAAAAAATTACCCAGGCATGGGTTCTGTCAATAAAAAGTTATAATTAAAAAAAAAAAAAGAATCAGAAGTCCTAATTTACTTAAAAGCCACGTAACTCCAGGCAAATTATTTAATCTTTAAGTCTTCATTTCCTCACCTGAAAGATCAGGATAATACTTGCTTTGACAAATTCACCAAGTTATGAAAAGCAAATGAATCATAAAAGCTCCCTCAAATAAAGACAGTACCCAATTTAAAAATCTTTAATCGACACTTATAAATGCCTTGTTTATTCTACTTCCTTAATAACTTTATTATCTACCCCATTTTAAATATAGAAGTCTAAATAAAATAAATGAATGAATTAATGCAGCCTCAAACTGCCATCTCCAGTTGTCTTGATCTATATCTTGCCACTGGACGCAAAAGGCTCTGGAGAGGAAAGTGAAGCAAGTGACCCTGCAAAGCCCTCCCTCACTTAAATCCAATTCACTTGCATGTCATGGCATCACCTCCCTAATATCATGGCCCTTTTTGAGAATGAAGGACAAACAACAAATATAGAAGTATCAAACTCTAACTTAACTACAACAAACCACACTAGTTTAGTCAGGCCTTCATCATCTTTCCTCTCTCTATCATCCTATTTCCTCCTCCCTCCTTCATCATTATGCCTCCAATTTGTCTCTCTGCTTCAAGATTTTCTCTTTTCAGTTCATCTTCTACACTGCTTCTACACACTTTTACACTGCTGCAAGACACTGGTTATTTGTATAACACCATATTGCTCCCCTCTTCAACAGACTTCAATAGCCCCCTCTAGGATAAAATAGAAATTTCTCTTTATAGCACTTAAAATCTTTCTCAATTTGGCTCCCATCCATCCTTCTTGACTATACATTCTCTCCCACTAGCTGCACAAAACTGCTCTATTCTTGAGCCCAAGTACTGGTTTATTTGTCTTTCTCCATCTCTCATCTCCATGTAAAAGAACAGGCAGGCAAGTCTCTCAGGCTTGCCATGCTTTTCTGTATTATTTCTATTTTCTGGAATCTTAAGATCCCTTCTAGGCTCAGCTCAAATGCCATGTTTTTCATAAAAATCTTTCCAGATTTCCCCAATTATTAAAGTCCCTTTTCAATCATTTTCTATTTCTTTTGACCATTGCATTTATTTATTTGTGAGCATGTTGTATGATCCCGAAATATAAATTCCTTCAAGGGAGGCACTGTTTCACTGTTATAGTATTATACCTAAAACTTATCTTGTTATAGTACCTGCAACTTTAGTGAATACCTAATAAATGTTTGTATATTGAATGGACTGAATTTCTTAAACACCCATGTTATATTATCTGCTGAACATGAAAAATAATGATAGTCTATCTTTAAAAAACAAAATTTCATGGAATGACCATCAGTCATTTTCAGATGGGAAATCATTTTAATTAGTTTAACAGACACCATGCTTAGTAGGTCTGATATACAGACAGTTTTCATAAGTTGTAATTGATTCTATAGGTAATTTGTTTTTGATATACATTCAACAGCTTTAGTGACTTCAGTTATAAGTGCTTTTTATGAGGCATTAGGAACCTATGATGGAAGAGTTTAATAATTACTCTTATGATAACTTTAGGGAAGGATGGATGCTTTCACTTTGCAAGGCTAAGGTACAAATAATTGCTCTAAGAATAATAAGCTTCTATTACCTTAGAGCTGGAGTAAATATGGGAATTTTGAAAAAAAATTGTTGAATTTTATAGCATGCTAACAGAAATCATATTTATATGTCAAATTTATAAGGAAAGGAATATTATGAAGAAGTTTATTTCAAAATTAAGCTCTCCACGTTCAGAGAAACAGAGGGCAAACTAGTATAGTATAGCTTGAAATAGATGCTGTATATGTATATGCATATATATACATATATATATGTTTAGTTGTATTCCTGCAGGAAGGTGGGAGAAAGAAAAGGGGAAAAAAGAAGTAAAAAGTGCACAATAGAGAACAAAAGAAAACCTACAAGAAGCAAAGAAAAAATAGACATTCTGAACACATTGGGTAATATTTATCATAAAGGATTTCTTGAAATGGAAATCTATTGTTTCATATTTTGAATCCTCTAGTTCTGTTGTACATATGGCAATGTTTTGTGTTTGCTTTTTCTGGTGTTTTTTCTCCTATTTTGCATGTTAATTTTAGATAAATAAAATTTAAAAAGAAAAAGAAATACAACAGAAGGAAATTCAGAAGTAATATGTGGCTTGCTGACACACTGGATTATAGTACCAGGCCTGGAATCAAAAAGATGTGAATTCAAATCCAGCCTCAGACACTAATCAGTTATGTGATCCCGGACAACTCAACCCTGTTTGCCTCAGTTTCCTTATCTATAAAATGAGCAAAAAAAAAAAAATTAAGCTTAAATCTATATGCTCAGAAAACACAAATGCATATGGCAGAAAAATAATTATCTTTGGAAATATCCCTATCAAAATGAAAGCATATATATATATATATATATATATATACACATATATATATATATATACATATATATATATATATAAAATTATAAGTTTATATATAACTTAAAAGTATCCACTGTTTATTTTCAAATACAAAGCAGCAAACGCTTCTTAGTATCTTTGTTAGCATTAAAATGTTTTAAAATGCACTCAAGAGAAATAAGATTTTATAGCAAATCGTTGCTCTTTCTTATTCAATGTTTTACTAAAAAGGGAAGACTAAAATATCATCTGTACACCTACAGTGCTGAACATCTCAATCTTCCCTGCAAGGACCATAGACAATTGAACCATGTCAGCAGGTTTTGGCATCAATAGTTGTCCATTATCATCTGTCATTTGTACTTTGGTACTGTACATCACAAATGGATTTTGATTGTTTTTCACATGCTTAGAACTCAAATTTATCAGCTGGATATTCTCCATGACATAATGAAAAGCAACTTAAGAATGATTTTAAATGATGGCTAATACAAATCACTTTTCATGAAGAGACAATCAAAAATAATTTCTATCATAATTGATATTTTATATACTTTGTAGAAGTGATTTTAAAATGCTTTGGAACAACAGTTTAATACAAGAAAAGGTTTTAATCAGGATAAATGAAAATTCCATGCCAGGTCTGTTATAATACATTAGAAATTCTTCAGTATAAACTGGGGTTAATTATATATAAATTCTCCTCAACAGTGGAAATGCAATATTGAGTGTAAAAATGATCATTAGAGCCAGATTTGCTTATCTCCTTTGTTTTTAATGGTATAAATTTATACAAGCATTATAGGGGAATGGGGGTTTTTTTATTGGCCATAATCCCTTTATAGCAGCATATCTGGGAAACATTTCACCCCTTATTCTTGTATTTCTAGGCAAAATGGGCAGATCTTCTAGCACTATCCTTGTCAAACACTTGAATTTGGCCATTTTTCTGTTTCAATAGGATTCAGTCTCCTGTTGTAGTGGCAAAGGCACTGAATTTGGAATCAGAAGAGAAAGTTAAAATTCTGAACTGTGATCAATACAATGACCCACTACAATTCCAGAGGACTCATGATGAAACATGTTTATCAGCTTCCCGAGAGAGGTGATGAACTCAGAGTGAAAAATGAATTATATATAATTTTTGACATGGCCAATGTGGGAATTACTTTTGCTGAACTATGCTTTACTTTCTCCTCTACACCCCCTTCCTCTCCCCCAAGGTATATGTGTTGGGAGGGACAGAAAATAAATGAAGAAAAACGAAAGAAAAAAGGAGAAAGGAGGAGAAGAAGCAGAAACAGAAACAGAAAAAAAAAGCAGATAAATTGTAAATAAACAAAAATTTCATAAATAAAACCTAACAGAAGGGAAAGCAAAACAAGACAAAGTCTATGTTAAACCCAAGAATCCAGATCAATATGAAGGCTAACAACTTTATCATGATAGCTACTATTTTCTACAACAGCAGAACAGAAACTTATGAACTTTATCTTCTCATTTAAAGTCAGATTTTATAATCATGTTATTATCCTCAAAAGATATGTCTAAAGCACTGAGGACCCTCCTCTCTAGTTCTTCAGGCTTCTTAGTTGACCTTAAATAAAATATAACCCATCTACAATTGAGTATGGGAAAGATATTTATTTGAGAGAGGACCGTGTACTAGGAAGGCCTTTGTTAGTGGCCAGAGCTTTGGCCTAGCCCAGGAAATACCCTATCTGGATCTATCTTAGAGCCTTTGCATAGGACAGCTTATAATGCTAATTTGAGTCTCAACCTAAGGCTAGGACTAGTAAACAACATGTTGTGGTAACATGCTGACCTTTAGAAAATCATCTTTTTTCTTTCCTTGAAAGCCGAGAAAGTAATTCTGGGCCTGAATTTGGGGGTTGGCTCTGAACATTGTAAAATAAATATGCCCAGTCCACCCTAGTCCATTTGGCACTCATTTTCTCAAAAGGATTCCACTAGTCAATTGGTTTTCTTTTCTCCCCTAACTCCCTCTTGTTTTTTGGTTTTTTTTTCCTACATCTTTTATTGGTTGCCAAAGGGGAAAAAAAGGGGGAGATTGTGTGATGACAAATCTTACAGGGTCCTTAGGACTCTACCTATTAACATACTACTGGTAAAGTTATGAATATAGTCCTTCTGGGAAGGAATTTGGAATATGCCCTCAAAGACCCTAAAGTATGCATACCCTTTGACACTGAAGGTTCCAGAAATAGGTGTTGAAGGAATGCAGAGTTAAGCAAGCAAAATCAGATAAGCATTTTTATACAATAACTACACTGCAAAAATAATAATAATAATTTAAAGAGATTTAAGAATTCTTAAGAATGCAAAGATCAACTATCCAAATGATGAAGCATGTACCCATTTTTGACAGAAAAATGATGGGATTCAAGGTTCAGAATAAGATAGATATTTTTAAATGGAGACAATGTGGGAATTACTTTTGTTTTACTAAGTTTATTCACTAGAAGAATTTTTTTTTTCTTTTCAATCGAGAGGAGAGATATAAAGGACAGAAAATAGATTTTTTCCAAATTGAAAATAATTAAAGTTTTAAAAAGGGATCTGATACAGCCCTTTGTTCTGTACTTCTCTAATGCACTTAGCTTTAATACAAAATACCAGATATGAGTTTGTCTTATTCCCTGTCAGAGTCCAAGTATAAAGATGACAGTGTTATCTAAACTTTTCACCTCTTCCCTCATCTACCACAGTGCCTGGCACATAACAGGCCATTTATAAAATGCTTCTTGAATGACTTAAAAAAAGAGAACAACAAAAAAAAGTGCAATTCCTTAAGTTATCACAGAATCAACACACTACCCAATAAATGTTTATTAATCACATTAATAATATGTCTGGAGACTGTATAAGGCATTGGGATACAAAAACAAAATTGAAACAATTCTTGCCCTCATTCCACCAAGAGAGACAATATGTACATAAATATATAAAACAAATACAAGATAAATGTTTGGGAGGAACAATTCTTGTCCTCATTGTTTACATTCTATCAAGGGAGACAAGAAGATTATATATAAATAACTATACACAAGATAAACACAAGATAAATTTTGGGGAGGAAGGCACTACCTATTTGGAGATCAGCAAAGTCTTTATGTAGAAGATGGTCCCTGAATAGAATTTTCAGGGAAACAAAAGATTCTACAAGATGGGATTGAGGTAGGAGCACATTCCAAGTGCTGGGGATAACTAGGATAAAGTTACAGAGAAAAAAGATGTAATATCCTTTATAGGGATAACAAATAGGCCAGTCTGTCTGGAACATAAATTGTGTAAAGAATAATAATTTATAATAAACCCTGAAAAATAGTCTGCAGAGATTGTGAAGGTCACTCAGCAAATTAGCATTTAGTAAAACTGTACCAAGCGCTGGGGAAATAAAACAAAAGCCAGTCTTTGATTTCAAGGAGCTCACATTCTAACAGGTGAATCAACAAGCAAATAACTATGTACAAACAGGCCAAATACGGATAATCTGAAAACAATCAACAGAGGGAAAGCACTAGCATTTAGGGATTAGAAAGACTTCCTGGAGAAGGTGGCATTTTAACTGGGGCTTTAAAAAAGATGGAAGCCAGGAGATGGAGATAAGGATGGAAAGAATTTTAGGTAAGGACAATCATTGAAAATGCCTGGAATCAAGCAAGAGATGGAATATGCTAAAGTGCAACAAGGGGGCCTGCATCACCAGATCCTTCACATAAGTGAAGGAGGAAGTTGTAACTATAAAATTAAAAAGATGGGGATATATGAGTGAAATGAGTGAAATCAGAGGATTTTATATTTGATCCCAGCAGTGATCCTGAAAGCTAATGATATTTACTGAGTGGTGGTGCAATGGGAGGGGATGACAGTCACAACTACACCATACAAAGTTATTACAGATAACTTTGGCAGATGAAGGGTAGATTGGCACAGGAAGACATTTGAGGCAGACAGATTAATCCAGCAAGCAATCCCAATAGTCCAGGAGTGAGATATGACAAAAGCCTGCATTAGATTATTGGCCAGTGTTAGAGGAGAGAGGGAAACATATCTGAGATATGTCACAAAAATAAAATCAACAAGTCTTGGCAACAAATTGGATACATGAGATAAGGAGTTGAAGATGACACCTACATTGGGTCTGAAGGACTGGAAGGATGTTAGTGCCATCAGTAGTAAATAGGAAAGTTTGGAAGTGTGGGGGAAAGCTTCAGGGAAAAGAATGTCTTCAGTTTTGGACCTACTAAATTTAAAATGCCAGTTTAAGATGCCAAACAGGCTGTTGGAAATGTAGGACTGGATGTCAGCAGAGAAGTTAGGGTTGGATCAGTAGAACTGAGAATTATCACCATAGAGATTATAGTTGAATCCATGGAAGTTTATGAGATAACCAAGTGAAATAGTATAAAGGAAGAAGAGAATCCTGGACAGAGCCCTATGGGATACCCATAGTTAGCAGACATGACCTGGAAGATCCAGCAAAAAAAGACAGAAAAAGAGGTCAGGAAGATAGGAGAACCAGGAAAGACAAGGTTCCTGAAAACTTAGAAGAGAATATCAAGAAAAAGAAGATAACCAACAATGTCAAAGGCTGCAGAGTGGTCCAGAAGGATGGGGATTGAGATAAGATTAATGGACTTTGCCATTAAGAGAACACTGGTAATTTTGGAGAGAATAGTTTCAGCTGAATGTGTTATGGGCCAGAACTTGAAACAAGGTGCTTTAAGTCAGTGTAATTGATAGAGACAATGGTTATTTAACATGTGCTTAGCAGTTCTCTAGTTCAGTACATGTACTTAGTACTTACTATAGTTCCACAAGAGTCACACCTTTAAGAGAGCATATATAAGCTAGGAGCCTCAACCAGGATTCAGCTAGGGAGATTCAGAAACCAGAGAAGGCAGTTGGGGAGAACTAGGGATGACTAGAGAAGTGGTGACAGTCCTCCTGCCTTCCCCACAGAAACCAAGACACATTCAGGAGGACCTCAAGAAGCTGGCAGAGGCAGAGAAGACAAAGGACTGGCGGCAGGAGCATAAGCTATGGGAACCCAAGGAGAGAGATAGGCCTCTAAGAAAGCTAACCAGGCCCCAGGAAAGAAGACAAGACTTGGAAAGAGAAAATAAAGGATTTGGACTTTAATCTCTGGCTGCACTTATGATTACTGAACTGAAACGAAGGCTGTTCCCAGAAGCCCCTCGAGAAACCTGCTCCCAGAGAACATTACATTTTAGAAAAGAATATTAAATGAATGATCCAAAGGGAAATCCAAAAGGAGGTCTCTGCAATTTACCTTAGAGGCAAGGGAAGCCCCTAGAGTTTTTGTTTTTGAACAAGGAATGACATGGTTACATCTTTGTATTAGGAACATCACTCACTTTGGAAACTGGGAAAGACAATTGAGAGGGGAGAAATTTGAGATAAAGTGACCAATTAAGTCTAGGACAGAGTAAAGGCCCAAACTAGCATGGTGTGTGAACAGAGAGAAATTGATGGATGAAAGAGATGTCATGAAGGTTGAATCAATAAGATGGCCAATGATTAGATGAAGAATGAGTAGGGCTGACAGAAGAGAGTAATTGAGATTGAGTCTGAACTACTGGAAAGATAAGGTTACTTTTTACAGAAAGAGGGATGGATTTAAGTAAAGAGATAATTAAATAGAAAGCTGTTGCTCCTACTATCTGTACACCAACTCCAAATTCAGGATTGTAAAATTTTAGAGCTGAGAGAGACCTTAGACATCACCTGGTCCAACTCCTTGATTTTATACATGATAGTATTTGCATTCCTATTTACTGTAGAGGCACAATTTTCATGGAGATGTAGGGCAAAAAATACTGATCTGGGAGTGGAGTGACATGAAGCCTAGTTTTGTTCTGCCACTAATGTTTGTTGACCTGAGGCAATTGGAGTTAAAGTGACTTGCCCAGGATTCACAGCTAGAAAGTGTCTTAGGCCAGATTTGAACTCAGGTTCTCCTGACTTCAGAGCTGCCGCTCCAATAAATATTATTACGTGACTATTAAATGCAAAGCCCTGTGCTAGATAGGATACAAAAGTTCTTAGCTTTTCTGGTCCTCAATTTAAATATATATATATATATTAAAGAGGTTGAACTAGATAATATCTAAGGTTCCATTCAACTTTCATCATCTATTATTCTAAATTGTACAATTATGTTCTATTTGACATTTATCAACAAGATCACATCAATCTTAGTACTCATACCTCATCAACACCCTCTGCCTCTGGTATCCCTCTGATTGGGAAGAAGGAACAGGAAAGGAAAGCTCTTCCCATAACATTTATTTAAGGAGGGTGCCCAGGCCAGCCATCTCTCCATTCTAGCCAGCTGTGTGTACTCTATCATGCCCTTAGGGCTGTCCTTATACCCATCATTTAGCATAATGTCTGGCACATTTATTATTGTTTATTAATCAATCCTGATTGGTTTGCTGTAGTTAGCTTCTTGTTTCCTTAATCCACACCTCACACAGCTCCCAAACCGATATATCTAAAGCCCAGATCTGACCATTAAATTCCCTTGCTCAAGGAGTTCCAGTGACTCCCTTCTGTCTTTAAGAAAAAAATATAAATTTCTTAGTTTGACCATTAAAGTTCTTCATTATCTGAGTCCAACTTAACTTGTTCAGGTTGAGTTCATATTACATTCATTTTATTCTCCAGCCAAACTGGTCAACTTGTTGTTCTCCATATGTAAAATTTTATCTCTCATCTCTCTGTCTTGGCAGAGACAGTCCCTATTGAAGGAATGCTTACCAACCACACCTTGCTGTTTCTTGGAATCTCTAGTTCTCCCCAAATGGGTTCAGAGAGCTAGAAACAACCTTAAACAACTGAACAACAAAACTCATTGAATGATCACTGACTCAGATAAACTGAGGCCTGTTAAAGACCTTCAGTTAGAAAGGCCAAAATCATTCACTGTATTCTGGACGATTGTCAGTCATCTTGATCTGTCTTTGATGGCTTTGGAAGAGAGAGTGACAGCTCTGCCTTGTGATGATTATTATGATTATACATATATATATATATGACTTTGAGAAAACAAAGAACTAAGACAGGACATACAACTATTTCAGGCTGCCTCACATTTTGAAACAATAATTATGATTAATAATGGTTAAATATGCAAACTTTTCTTCAATTTTTTTTCTTTCAAATTTTGTTAGTTATGAATTGCTGACTAAGGACATCTTTTGCCATCATGTTTATTTTCAAAACAGTAGGGTAAAATACTACTACATTTTAGGGATGTTCATAGCTTTAGAAACTTAACTTACAAACAGTTTCTGAATCACAAACACTTGAACTTACTTCTGATTGCTGTCTGCCCTCCCCACAGCCTCTATCCTGGTCCCAAGGGGGGAAAAAAAACCCTGTATTTTTTTTTTCTTTCTGTGGGATAGGAAGCAAAGGAAAAGAAGTGGCAGTGAAAAGCAGAAGCAATTAGGACATCTGCCCCCTGGAGAAAGACTCTGAGGAAGCTAATTTATCTATGTTTTTTTTTTTTTTTTTCACCTCAAAATAGCCTTCTCCTTACATTGGCTGAATTTTATTTCTTGAACCAGAATTTTAATGAGGCGGTATACTGAGAATGGTATTTAAGAGTTAGAGAACCTATATTTGAATCTTAGTTCTATTTACTATTATCTGGCTCTACGATTTATTTGTGTGACCCTAAAGATATAACAACCTTTCTGGGCCTCTGTTTCATCATCTGTAGAGTGGGCAGAGAAGAGTAGAATGAATTGGGCTGAATTATCTGAAAGGCCCCTTTTAACTGTACATACCAGAGTTTCTTACTTTTTTGCTCAAGAAATTTTTTATACAACTCCAGCTATATAGGTATATAAAATAGACATTTGCTGGTAATAAATCATGAAGAAATTTATTTTAATATTTTAAAACATTTGATGTGGTGTGTGTGTGTGTGTGTATATATATATATATATATATATATAATTTTACCATTGATTAAAAATGAAAGCAAACTTACATACTAATGAAATGGATATGGCTGATTTTTACATAAAGAACTAAATTTTGGTGGAATATTTGATATCTTTTACTATTGCCAAATTTTTCATGACACCCACATTCAGTTATGTGCTTGATACCCATAGTTTAAGAAGCTTTGATATATACTCTTAAGGTTAATAGATATCCTCTTATAAAACCATAATTAAATAGCAAGTCCTCATTCACTCATGGTTGGGAAATTGTTGTTTTTGTTTTTCCTTAAGCAATGGGGTTAAGTGACTTGCTCAGGGTCACACAGCTAAAAAGTAATGCTTGAGGTTGGATCTGAACTCAAGTCTTCCAGACTTCAGGGCTAGTGCTCTACTCACTGTGCCATCCAGTTGCCCCAATGGTTGTAAGATTGTAAAATTTCTTTTTTTCCCCAATTCCCAAACTGTGATTGGCCAAATCAAGGGAATGAAAGCTCTAGCCATAGCACCTACCCTTGTTCCTATCATATAATCTAAAACTGGTTTGGAGACACTCTGCTTTTGCATCTGCAACTTTACTTGATCTGAACTCCACCCAACAGGAAGTCCTTCCCAGGATAAGCTGATCACCAAAAATCTCATCATTTTGTATCACTGTATCACCAAGGCCCTGTTAACTTCCTTAAATCCTCAACCCCTTCCCTTTCCATGCAACTATTCCCCCCCCCAACCTCCTTTGGAAGTCTGGAGAGTGGAGCACTCAACTATACCCAAAGCTTCCCTTTAGAGAGAGAGCAGAATGTGGACCTTCCATCTGCATCTCTGAGAAATTACCCAAGTGTCCTCCCCTACTCCTTTCTAGCACTCCTTTGTGTGTTGTCTTCCCCACATCAGACTATAAATTCCTAGAGGGCAGTGACCATTTTTCATTTTGTTATTTGTATCTCCACCATTTAGCACAGTGCCTGGAACATAGTACATACTTAATAAATGTTTACTAAATTAAATTTAATTGAGTTCCCAGATCAAAATTTTCAGGGACTTTAGACTCAGACAGATGTTCAGGTTATTATTACTGAGAGTGGCTGGCACTTATTGTGCCCTCTAATATCCTCAAAATTGACTTGGTTGTTTATCATCATCATAGCCCCCCAGATAAGTGAGGTAGGCACTAATACTTCTGAAAAAATAAGAGGCAACATTACCAATGCCCTCCAAAACTACTGCTCTGGTGTCTTTTTTGGATTATTGGAAAGTGACAAAGGCATGAAGTAGCTATGTGCTGCTGCTGATGAATGACCGCTTCTACGTCATGCCCAACCTGGGACATCATTACAATCCACTCTCAAGTCAATATTAATCAATCAGCAACACCTCAAAGAGGATGATAGGGAAGGAGAAGAAAGAAGTAGCTGCCTCAAGAGAGTTATCACTTCAAATTAGTGGCCTCCCAACTTCTTCTACTATCACCCTATCACCCTGTATTTGGATCACTTATATACCTGTTACATCCAATAGCTGGGGCAGTTAAGTAAACATACATACAACAATGTAAAGAGTACCAGATCTGGAGCCAGGAAGACTTATCTTCCCGAGTTCAAATCTAGTATTAGATATTAATTAGCCGTGTAACTCTGCAAATCATTTAACCCAATCTGTCTCAGTTTCCTCATTTGTACAAGCTAAAGAAGGAAATGTCAAACCACTCCAGTATCTTTGCCAAAAAGCACACCATCAAAACCTCAATGGAGTCACAAATAGCTAGACCAACTGATATGACTGAACAACAATTGTACTGTAATTTCCAGACCCTCATTTCTGGTTCCCTTAGTCCCCATGATTTAGAATACCATCTGGGGCAAGGTAAAAACATCTTTTTCCTGCTACCTCTACCATGTCCAAATTAGTTCTTTTCTTCCCATTCTTACTTAGTCTTCATACTCTTCTAAAACACCTTTATCTATCTAAACAAAATTTTCTTTGTCTTAGAACTTTTCCTTTCAAACTCTCTCCATCAGTTTATGGAAACCCGGATTTCTCTGAAAGATATTTTACTCTTAACAACTATCTGCAGTACTAGCAGCTTGTTCTCTCACGCTGGGACACAGTGGCCCAAAAAGAGTTGTTTGACCCCTTTCTTGCCATTGCTTCTTCTATCCCTTTTCTGTGCTGGCATCACTCAGCAACATCTTTTTCTTTGAAGTTCTCTATCATCCTGTCAGAGTTCCTGTTGCAATCATCTACTGGTTTTCTTAAAAAGTTTGGGATGTGGCTCATGATCTTTTCTTCAGAGAAACAGCAGCTTTATGAAATAAATCCTATAAACTCTTCCCTTCATATTTAGAGTTTCATATCAGCCACCCACATGGGCAGCGACACACCTTAGATTTCACTATCCTACAAAATAACTTTTAACTATAAGATACTGAAAGAAAATCTTTTGATCATAACTTTTAACCTTTCCACCTCACCCTCTTTCTCACTCCTAGTACTCTCATAAGTCTTAGCAGTACCTCCTGTATTTTCAACTCCTCCTTAATTTCCAGAGTCCTCCAATACTTCTTTCAACCCTTTAGTCTTTTTCATAGACCAACTAGACATTATATTCCACTAAAGGACCTTGTCCCCTTTCTCTTCCACCGTTCATACTCTGACAACCCTCACTCCTGCACTATTCACACCAGCCCCTGCACACTTTATTATAAGAAATCACAAAACTGTATTTTCTGCATTCTTTACAAATTTAACTGGAGTCTAACTGATATATAGAAATTCTTTCACTTTTTTCTGAATGATTCTCAGTCATGATCCATAAACTCCCAAACATTCTCATGCTGACAAATCAACCCCCCCACTTAAAAAAAAAAAAAAAAAAAAGACCGTTTCTTTCACTTTACTGAAAAATTAAGGTCATTTACCATAAATTTATCTCTCCTGCTCCACAATTCAAAACATCTGAGGAAGGGGTGATCCCTTTTTGTCAAGTAACAACCCTATTTTGACCTTTTTTAAATCTATAAACCTGCTGTGATCTCTCTCATCTTTAACAAAAAAAATTAATTCTCTCAAGTTATCCTAGAGCCTCGGGAGCATTCCTCTTTTTAACTGTTAAGCTCTCAGAAAGTCCATACTACCAGGCTTTTCTTTCTTATCAACCAGTCACTTCTTACAATCAATCTAATGAAACCTGATTCCATTACTCTATTCAAATTGTTTACCAGAGATGTCCTAAGAATTGAATATAGCTTTCTTGGCCCACTGTTCTCCTTCCAGTTTTTCAACTTGTTTGACGGCCTTTCCCAAATCTTCTTTACTATATATCATCTATCTCCCATTCAACAACAGGAATAATCCCTAAGATTCTGTCCTGGCATCTTTGTCCCCACTCTTTCCCACTAGCATGGATACAATTACCTCTATACAGAGGGCTCCCAAAGTTATATATCTTAATCCCTCTGCTGAATGTCAGTTTTCCTATCCTGAACTGCCTATTGGGCATCTCTAACTAAATGTTCTGTTTGCATCTCTAATATTTCCAAAACTGAACCAATCATCTAAATGCAGCCCACCTCCAAATTTCCCTATTTCTAGTGAAAACACCACTACCCTCTTTCCTGTCATCCAGGTTGTTACCTTGGAGTCACTTTCTTCTGCCTCATTCCCCATATTCAATCCGTTCTTCAACGGTTGCTTCTACCATTAAATAAAAATTCCTCATTCTAGAACTTAAATCTCTCCACAATCTGGCTCCAACCTACCCTTTCCAGCATTATTTCACATAACTTCCAGCCAAATTGGAATAGTTTTTTCCAAACTGGATATTCCTTCTCCTGTCTCCATGCATTTGTACAAGCTGTGCTCTATTCCTAGAATAAATGAAAAAGTATTTACTGAATGCTAACTATGTCTCAAGTATTGTGTACTATCTCCTTAACTCAGCCTTTCAGAACTGCTCTCTTTCAAGGCTCAGCTCAGATGCCATTTTCCTCCAAAAAGTTTTTTTCTGAGCCATCAGCTGTGAGTGCTTTCTTCTTTCTCAAATAATCTTGTCTTATATAGACACATGTCATACTCACCCAGTAAAATGTAAATGAGAATAGTTCTGTCTTATCTGTGTCTTTGAAACACCCTCCTCCACCTAGTGCACAGAATATAGGAAGGACTTAAACATTAGTTGAATTGAATTAAATTGACTGGGAAGAGGTAAAGAAGGTGATTTGTAGCCATGATGCACATAAGGAAGCATACTAGAAGAGCAGTACAAAGGTTCTGGGTATTGATGGTAGAAAGGATGATGAGGTTACCAAGGAAATTTATTTATTTGTTTTTCAATTTACCTAAAATTAAATCTGTACTGGGGGGTGGGGGGTAGGAAGCTTCTTGCTCTCAGGACTCAGTTTACAAATTTAACTGCAGTCTTAACTGATATAGAAATCCTTTCACTTTTTTCTGAATGATTCTCAATCATGATCCATAAACTCCCAAACACTAACTTACTATTATTGGTAATAGATTTCAGTATGCTATGGGTTATACTCTGAAAATGGCCTAGGATCCTAACCAACTTTGAAAAAGAATGTACAATGACTAATTTTACCTACTTATATTTATCTCTGAATAATATTAACAATGTCCTATTTTTATTTCTACTACAAAAACAACAAATATGCTAGGAGTATATTGTATATTAGATATGAAAAAAACCCCTGATATATTACATATATAACACACAGATATACAAAACCCATCTATCCATAAATAGCCAGCCTGTTATAAAAATGTCTTTCCCCTCCTTCCCCTTCTGATGCTTGAAAAGCAGGCGATTTTAGATTTGATGTGACAGAAAACTTCTGGATAAATGAACCTCTCAAAAGTGGAATAAGCTACTTGGAGAGGTACTGAGCTCCCTCTAAGTCTTCCAGCAATGGTCAGATAGTCACTCATCCTGTATATAAGCTATGGGGAAGAGTAAATGAGTATGGGTTGGAATAGAGAGTCTCTGAGATTATCTTCTAACTACTTACGTGATACTGTGAAAATAAAATGTTCACATCCCTTACAAAATGTTACCTATCGACATCAAATCAATTAACCAAATATTTACTTTGGATGCTAGGTCCCCTAGATTGTCTATTTCATTTTAAGACAATGAAAATAAAATGTTTTAGTTTTTTTAAAAGCACTTTTCAGTATTTTCAAATAGAGGTTGAATTAGACTACTACTTTTCAAAAGTGTGTACTTTATTGGCCATACTTCCCAACTTAATTTTCCAAGAAAAACTCTCCTAGTAATTTATTTCTAATATTTGGTTCACACAATGTGATGTTAAACTTTTTCCTAAATGTTTTATTCCCTCGGTTTCCTCATCTGCAAAGTAAGAGAACTGTGCTAGATCTATGATTCTGTGATTATCCATTTAGCCCAGATGACAATCAAACATCAAGATAAGGCCAAAAGGTTTGAATAGCAGGACGTACAATGCAATTATTCAAAATACCTTTTAGGGATGGGGGTTGGTAAGCATGCATGGCATCACAAGACAAGGCTAACAAGGTCCTGCCAGATAATTCTCTATTTCAAACCGAATCTTTAAGAGGGTTGTAGGCACCAAAAGCAATTCTGAAAATGTCAAATACCACCCACCCCTTAAGCATTTATAAAGGATGGAGAGTAGAAATGGCTAACGTCATAGTCCAATTTAGCAGAGCATTAAGCCCCTTATTTCAGACCTGCTGCGTCTGAAATGTGGTTAAGAGCCCATCCATCATGACAGTTTTTCTCCTCTCAAAAGACCTCCTTTGTCTTCTCGGTCCCTGCCTGAACACAGGCAGCTCTCATAGTCCCGGCAGCACTTACACTTGGAAACCGGCCATGGAACTGAAACCGAGCCCTAACTTTGATTCCATACAAATACTGCAGATTTACAGAATCCTAGAATATCACAGCTGGAAAGAGATATTTAGAGATCACCCAACCTACCCTCTCATTTTGAACCCCAAGGGGCAATAACTTGATCAAGGTCACTCAGCTGGTACAGGGCAGACCTTGGTTCTTGAACTCGGGTATTCTAACTCCTTTCACTCTATCCCACGGCACCAAGTGAGAGGGCCTAGCTGTCATTTTACGCGCTCCGAGGGACTTTGGGCCAGGTGTCCACTCCGACAGCGCAAGAGGCCGACGTCGGCTGCTCCGCCAATACTTCCTGCCTCAGTACACCTGCAAACCCCAGATTGATGAGGCGCCCAAGTCAAGGCAATCATCATTTATTATGCGCCCACTGAATGCCAGGCACCTGTGCCAAGCCCGGGGTGGGGGGGAGGAAGGGGGAAGGGGAGAGAGGGAAATCCGGCCCATTTACCTCCATGCAGCGGCAGGGGAGCCAAGACCTGGCCCCTGACCTCCACCTTGGGGGAGTCGAGGCCGTAGCGGCCGCGGTCGATGCGGAAAGTCCAGGGGCCGCCCCGGCCGGGCTCGTGCACGGTCACGTTAATGAGCGCCGTGTAGTACTCCTGGCTTGCGATGTCCGCCCGGGCCGCGCACAAGCACCATTGCAGCACGGCCAGGAGCACCAGGCCGGGCCGCCGGGCCCCCCTCCAGCACTCGGCCATGCTCCGGGGACGCGGGACGGGGCTGGGGACGAGGCCCGGGCTCGGACCGGGACGGAGAACGCACGCAGAGAGGCTGCGCTGCAGGCAGGCCGGGGCCAGTCGGTGCGGCCCGCGGGGCCCAGAAGCGGCTCGGAGCCTCGCTCGGTGGGCCGGGCAGGGCCGGGCAGGGCAGGCGGCAGCAGCGGGCGGGCGGGCGCTTCTCAGCGCGGCTGCAGCCGGCCCATTTCCCCCGCCCCGTCGGTCAGGGTGGGGAGGGCGTGCCGGGGCGGCCCGCTTCCCCCGCAACACCCCGGGCCCGGATCGCAGACAGGTCCATGGAGCCCAGGCGGGCAACGAATCCGCGGGGCTGCAGCGGCGACGGCTCCTCCCTCGGCGCTCCGCCTCCCTCAGCGCCCCTGCCCCTGGGCGGCGCGGCGGCCACACGGGCTGCCAGGGGCAGACGGCTGGGCTCAGCCCCTCCCCAGTAGCTCTGCGTGGCTCGACTCCGCCTCAGACTGGGAGGCGGAACGCGCCGGGAGGGGAGCGGGGGGGCGGGGAGGGGCGGGGAGGGGCGGGGAGGTAGCTCCTCCCCTCGGGATCCTCGGGAGGGCGCAGGGCAGGGGGGCGGAGAGCGGCGAGGAGCGGGGACTAAGGCGGGGCCTGCGCCTCGGACTCGACTCAAGCTGCCAGAGGACCGGCCAGAGGCCGCTCCACAAGGGAAGCAGGACGAGGCTGGGGGCGGAGCTCGGATTTCTCGACTAGCTGGAGCCAAGCTTCCCCGCCCACAAGAGCCGGCAGCTGGCGCGCAGGCGCCCTGGGCAAGAACAGCCCACACCTAAGGACACGAGGCGCTCGGTGAATCGAGCTGCCCTCCCTGAGGGATTCGGGAAAAAGTGGCCAGCTTTAGAGCTGCCTTCTCCCGATGCGCGAAGCTGCGCCCGGAGCTGGCGGAAGGGAAGAGAGGGGATGGAGAGGTCGGGCTAGGCAATGGAGATGAAGAGGACAGGCGGCTCTCGCTGTCAAGTAGCAGTAGGGACACCGAGTTGGAAGCCTAAAGGTCCGTGTTTCAGGGTCTCGTTCAGCTGCTTTACCAAAGGGCTGAGCTTTGGGGTCTCAGGTCAGCTGCCATGAGACGGAGGTGACGTGGAACGGACTTCGGCTATAAATAAGGCGGCTCTTTCAGTGTGGAGGGGTGCTCGTCCCTGGCTAACAACTTTAAGGAAATTTTACACGCCCAGTATCAACCTTTCCAGGGCAGATGTAAGGCATTTCTTGCCTTGCACCCTACACGGACATTGTGCCAATACAGCTTGTCCTATTCGAGTTAAAAACGGGTTCGATTCAACCACCCAAAAATGGCTTATTCTTTTGCCATTGCCGGTGACCAGGTTCGGGAGATGTTAGCTGAGATGAACTGAAACATTTGCTGTTAATGTTGACTGGAGGCAAGAGTAGTCAAAATGGGGAAGGCTGTCCAATTCTTCTCCGAAGGAGAACCCAGTGGAATTAAAAATAACCCTGCTTTCAAATTAATACAATCTAAGACTTCTTTAAAGGAGTCAGCTTTGATAAGACCTGAAGATATAAAAAAAAAATTAATAATAATAATAACCAATACAACCTCCCCGAAACAATTTCTACCTTCAACATCCCTTTTTAACGGAGGAGATAACAAATAACTAGGTATATTTGGAGAAAGGACCCAAAACTCTAAAAATCCTTGAAGGAGAAAATATCCTTCGACTCTGCCTCAGTGAGGGATCCCGAACAAGGGAAACAAGACAGTTTCATTCTGTTATCTAGGTGAGGTTGGGACCTCATCAATTGTAGCTGGATCTTTGCAGATTGGAGGAGAGAGAAACAAAACAAGACTGGAAAGGTTGAAAAAGACTTGATTAGGAAAGGCTTTAAATATTGCAAAAGTTTATATTTAATCATAGAGGCACAAGGATAGGGAGTTTGGGGGAGCCCCCTTCTGGTGGTGCAGAGATTCTCTGTAAAGGAATTTACAAACCCCCAAACCTAGATATTATAGGGATTGGGAAGTAAAGTAGTGGAGGAGTCTTGGCAGAGAAGTAAAGTTTTTTAAATTTTTTTTAAATTTTTTTTGTATGTTTTTTTTTTTTATTTAATAGCCTTTTATTTACAGGATATATGCATGGGTAACTTTACAGCATTAACAATTGCCAAACCTCTTGTTCCAATTTCACCTCTTACCCCCCCCACCCCCTCCCCTAGATGACAGGATGACCAGTAGATGTTAAATATATTAAAATATAAATTAGATACACAATAAGTATACCCGACCAAAACGTTATTTTGCTGTACAAAAAGAATCAGACTCTGAAATATTGTACAATTAGCTTGTGAAGGAAATCAAAAATGCAGGTGGGCAAAAACATAGGGATTGGGAATTCTATGTAGTGGTTTTTAGTCATCTCCCAGAGTTCTTTCTCTGGGCGTAGCTGGTTCAGTTCATTACTGCTCCATTGGAAATGATTTGGTTGATCTCGTTGCTGAGGATGGCCAGGTCCATCAGAACTGGTCATCATATAATATTGTTGTTGAAGTATATAATGATCTCCTGGTCCTGCTCATTTCACTCAGCATCAGTTCGTGTAAGTCTCTCCAGGCCTTTCTGGGCAGAGAAGTAAAGTTTAGAGAAATCCTGACAGAGGCATAAAGTCTTATTAGGGAAATAGGTGAGGGAGATAAAGAGAGGGTATTCTTCCAGTGGGCAGAGGTTTCCTTGGCATAGCATGTAATATCATAGCATAGCATGGCATGGCACGTTAGGACCTCTGCAAAGACAGGGTTTAAGACTGGCTTTTTTATAATAGGAACTTTGGCTACAAGCAAGGCCTGCTCCATGGGGACTGGGCTGGAGGGTGGAGTTCCAAGTTGGCTCTTTTTATCTACAAGTTGGATTTCAGTTGAGCTGGAATTGAGAAAATCTTAGAATTGAATAGGGTTGGAATTCTTTAACTAAGGACTGAACCAACCCCACCTAGATAACAGAATGAAGTAGAAAGCAGAAAGATTGTTTTTTATAGCATCTCATGAGAGACGGGAAGTCCATCTGTGAGATAAAGTACTCACAATAGGAGGGCCAAAGATTCAGTGAATATACACAGCTTTTATAGATTTTGTTACAAGAGATTATATCACAAGTAAGAGAGCATTGAGAGGAGTGGGGGCATCTAATTGGTGGTTGCTATCCAGAGAGATTGGAATGGAAGATTTCTGGCTTAGGTCTTCAGGCTTTAGATAATCGAACCAACAGTGATGAAGCTAATAGACTAAATATCGATAAATGTCAAACACTGATAAATGTCACCAACTCAGATTAAGTAAATATGCTTGTAACTAGCTACGGTTTAAGTAAATATAGTCCTGCACATATTGTACTTATGCAGGTTAGGGAAACACAGAATAATGAAAATAAAGAAAAAGAATTCACACATTACAGTAAATTTTTCATCTTCATTCCACACAAGGAGTTTTAGAGAGTTTTAGGTCCCTTCTTCAGAGGCTGTTGATGGGCTATGTCTACAGAAATAATTACAATAATTCAAAGGGATATGTCATCATAAATAAATATAGCAATATAAGGTAAAGTGTGATAGGGACAAAGGGGACAATCTAACAAAATATTTTAGGAAAATTTCAGCTAAAGAGTCAGGAAGTGCTTCACTGAGGAGAAAGACTGTTCTGAGGTTAGATATAGGTCACACTGACTATAGGAGCAGTATGTTTTGTCCTCCTGAGTCAGCACAAAAGTGAGGGGTTTTTTTTTGTTTTGTTTTTTTTTTTTTTTTTGTCTGAGGAAAACATTAACAAGCTCCCTCTTTTGGTCTACAGGTAATAATAATAACCAAAGTTTCTAAAAAAAAAGGTCAACAATTGAATTGACCAATGAGAATAACTTAAGATCTAATTTTGATCTTATTGCTGGAAGAGAAAACTAGAGAAAAGAATAGTGAGATGCCCAAGATCATACAGGTAGTTAGTGAGTGGTAGAATCAGGCTTAAAATAGTCCTATCTGTGTTATGTTCTTTGACCAGTTTGATTGATAAAGTGAGCACTTTCCAGATCTGGGAACCTCCTTAACTCCTTTTTATTATACTGTGTCTAAATCAGCTGCTGGTCATTGCAATATGTTGAGGGGGACCTTAGTTAGTCCCCACTGTCCAAGAGTATAAGAGATCTCCAGAGCGTTATGTCTGCTAGTTGGCTGTCATTAAAGGAATGAGACCACTCATTTTGTCCATAGTGTTTCCTAAGCTGTATATTACCTGGAAAGGCACTCAAAAAGAAGTATGTGAAGTCACATGAGGTATTTTCAAAAATAATTTTTGAAGTCTTTCTTTTTAAAAGTTTTCTAATGATATGAACTAAGTGTAGGTATAAGATATCAGACATTTCAGTGGGGTATGTGTCTTGGATTTCTGGGAGTAGGAGACAAGGTAAGTTTGACAGCTGGCATAAGTATAAGGGAAGTTGATCAGGAGCATTCCCTAATTAATTGGATGAACTTTCAGGAGAATGAGCCTTTGCCTAGGACTTTTGAAAGCACTTCTTCTTTTAGATTATGGACATGTCCATAAGAAGAAAAAAGACAATTCCTGATTAGATCTAGAATACTGAAGTTGCCCCAAGTTAAAATGGCTAGTTTGATCCATCCCTTGTTTTTGTTTTTGTTTTTTTGGAAAACAATAACTAGAATGGCCCCTAAAATGATTTAATTGGTCAGGGCTCTGGGGAATGACAGTCAGAAGAGTTATCTTGCTGTAGTGTCCTAAAAAGAGAACTGACAGACAGCTTTTTGTTGTTGTTGTTGTTATTGTTGCTTTTTACCTCTTCAGGGTGAGTCTTGGTTCCAGTTAAGGAGAAGCTTGTGTGTGTACATATCTTCCCATTACTAGGAGCTATTAATGGACTGAAAAAAGATTTTTCTGACCCAAAAGATGGCAGCATCCCAGCAATGGTGAGTATCCTGCAGATGCACATACCAGAGATGGGCTAAAAGAAGAGTGTATGTATTCCTTGATCCTAACTTCATGTGAAAAGGAAGAAGGATCTTGATTTTCTAATCATTACATTATGATGCCAGAATCTTGTTTTCTAGTCAGAAAAGATAGCTTTCTGGGGGCAGCACCAGACTTTATCTCAAGAGGAACTCTTGAGAGTATTGTAGCAACTCAAATTGAGAGTTCCTGAATAGCATGCAGATTGGAAGAAGAAGACTGGTGGTGGTCCTTCAAGATGAAGGATCAATAAAACACCACAGTCACAACATGGAGAAACAAGAGATCAAATCTTGGTTCTCATTATCATTAGTAAGTTGTTATATAATTATACAGTTATATAACTATATGATTGTTATAGTGAGTTATTTATGTAACTATTACTATAGCAAGTTATTATATAATTACTATAGTTACAAGTAGTATAGGATAAGGAGAAGAGAAGAGAGTTACCTATCCAGTTGTTCTAAAATGTGTTTGCCTTCTGATTGTCTAAATCATACAGTAGTACTATGAGTTTGGGAAACATGGTGGACTGTGGAATATTTAAGGTGTTAGCCTGTTCAACCATATTTTAAATTCCCTTTTTAAGGGAATTTATGGACTACTTTGAAATTCTGGGTGAGGATATAATGAATGAGAAAAGATATTCATCTTTTAGGACTGTCCTTCCCAAACAAAACAGGTTTGTATCTCTCAGAGCTGGGGAGAGGAAGGGAAGATAGTAAGTTCTATAAGGAAGCATTACTTTCTACTAATTGGAGCTATTTAAAAATGGAATGAGTTGCCTTTCAAGGTTTTTAGCCCAAGAGTGCTACAAGTTCTTAGAGAATAGATCATGTTATAGAAAGTGTGTGTGATGGATCCTAGACCCCTTTTCCCAAATTAACTAATCAGAGAAATCTTCAGATACAAAGAGAAAGTATTTATTTAGTCCCTGCATGGAGAAGCCCAGCACACCCCAGGAGACATCCCAGCTTCCACCATGTGCTAGATTCCACTTCTCATAGCTAACTCTTTTTAGGGTGCCAAGTCCTCCAGGATTCAGCCTGCCAGCCAAAGATATGCCCCAACCTCATGGGCTGTCTCTTTTTTCCTGGCAAATGGCAAGTTTTACTAGGAGCTTGCACCTTTCTGTCCAACCTGACTCTTTTCCTCTTTTCCAACATGCTGTGCTTTTTTCTCTTTCTCCTTCTTTTTCTCTCTCATACCATCTCTTCCCCATCTCTCTCCTCCCAATTCTAACATACTCTCTTCTTCTCCAACATACTCCCTCCCTTTCTCTAATATGCTCCCAAACAAATAACCCTTCTAACTGGATGCTCCATTTTGCAAATCAATCATTTTTGTCCCTTGTCTTTAAATCACCTTTTTTTTTTTAACTTTAAGATTCACAATTAAATAACTTTGGACCAAATTTCATAAAATTTATACATATATCCAGCAGAGCTGACAAAATTTTAAGGCTTTAGAAATTACCTAATATACACTTTAGAAAGCAACATACCATCTAATTAGGGGGATACAAACGTGACCTCTCTTAAGGTAAGCTACCAGAACTTTGTTTTAATAACCTATATTTTAACTTAAAATCAAATCAAATACAGCTTTAAATTCCCAATAATATAAAACTGCTTTTACTATCGTATCTCAAATAATGAATTTCACTAAACTGATTGAGCATCGTTTATTTCTCTTTCACTGGCCCAGCTATAGTCAGGGAATAGGGAAGGGGAAGAAAAAGATTCTCTTTATTCTTTGCACTATCCTCCTCCAGGAGGCCCCAATTTAATTGAATTGCTTTGGAATCTTGAAATGACCAATTGCCAAATTCCTTAATCATTACTCTCAGCAGACTTTTCTGTAGTTTCAATTTTGAGTTAGAGTCTACAGGAAAGTTAGGCCTTTCTCTTTTTTTTTTTTTTTTTTTAAACAAATTCTAGCTCACAGAACAGACATGACAAAGACATTCTGCACAAAGACACAGACAAAAATCACATGGAAGAGAAACTTCCCTTCCCCCCACACAACAGAAATACCCCATCAAGTGTACTTTTTCTTTCTTTCCTTTTTTTTTTTTTTTTTTTTTTTTGCTCTGAAGATTTAAGTTGGACTGCCTCCTCTCAAAGCATCCAATCTCACAGCCTGACCTCTTGTAATACACAGAGTCAACCTCCTGGTGACTCAACTGATCAAGCTTGGAAGCAGGTATCTAGCTTCCTGACCAACAGCAGTGCGTTACTGTCCTGTGTCATTAACAGGTCGTCTTGCTGGCTCACCTCTTCCCAGAATCCCCATTGCTTAAGGACAGTCCAAGGACATTCACAGACAGTACCCCCATGGATTACACATGCCTAAGTTACCTGGCTCACTTTTACCCTAGCTTCTTCATTTTCAGAGACTTGTGCATCTGTTTGTATCTGAGTGTCTCTCATAGACCCATTCTTTACAGAGAGGGAGGCTGAGAGTCTGATCTCAAGGATGGTTGGAGAAAACCCAACCTGGCGCCTGCCTTGAATCAGGATCCCAGCCATTTCTCTGGGAAGTCACAGATCCCAGACGAGCCCCCATAAACTAGGTGGGATGGATGCTAGCACCCCTTCCTCAAATTAACTAATCAAAGACATCTTCAGGTACAAAGAGAAAGCATTTATTTAGTCCCTGCAGGGAGAGGCCCAGCACACCCAGGAGGCATCCCAACTCCCACTATGTGCTTGACCTAACCAGCATAGAGTAGAACACCCAGTTAAAGAAGAAAAGACCCAAGCCTTTTCAATGGATAGTGTCTGCTTCCTGTGCATCATGTCACTTACTGTAACTGACTTGGGTCTAACTTTTTAGAAATCGTGTGACTTGCTGCAACCCAGGGACCTGATCTTCTGGCTCTGGGAATAGGAATCATGTGACTTAGGCCTAGTCTCATAAACTGTAAAAACTTCAATAAGTCCCATTTAAAAGGACACCTGCATTAGATGAGAGGTTAGACTAGATTGACTTCCAATTACCTTCCAACTTCACTGCCATTTGATTCTATGAAAACAGTTTAGGAAGAGAACTTTTTTTTTTTTTTAAAAAATAGCTTTTTATTTTCAAAATATATACAAAGATTTTTTCAACATTCACCCTTGCAAAACCTTGTGTTCCAAATTTTTCTCCCTTCCTCCACCCTACTCCTTCCCCTAGACGGTTAAGCAATCCAATATATGTTAAACATGTGCAATTCTTCTATGTATATTTCCATATTTATCAAGCTGCACAAGAAAAAATCAGATCCAAAAAAAAAAAAAAAAAAGTGAGAACAAAAGCAAGCAAACAACAAAGAATGAAAATACTATATTGTCATACACATTTAGTCCCCACAATCTTCTTTCTGGATGCAGATGGCTCTCTCTATCCCAAGTCTATTGGAATTGTTCTGAATCACCTCATTGCTGAAAAGAGCCATGCCCATCAGAGTTGATCATCACATTGATGCGGGTCTAGTGGTAGATAATTGATGAGAGAATCCCCTCTTTGGTTAGAAGCACAGGTCCAATGTGAAAGAATTCACAAACCTGAAATCTTAGTGACAAAAAAAGGAAGTTTTATTTTACACTAAGAAGGTCTCTCTTAGTGGACAAATCTCTTAATGAGGAGATTTGCAAGAAGCCTAATTTATGAGCAGATCTTGGGGGCTGGGAGTAGTTTGAGTTGATTAAAGACCAAAATCTCCCAATTGAATGAAATCACTTTGAAGGATTTTTTCCAGAATTTGGAATTTCCTGAATGGGGATCTGGCTAGCCCAAAAGATCAATGGGGGGTGATTTGCCCAAGATCTTCAATTGAATGAGCTATTTATCTTAGAAAAGGCCCATCTGGAAAGTATGCCCTCTTCCAGACTCTCTGGAGTCTGAGACCCTGAATCTTGCTTCTTTCACAGATCAAAGGGGACACAGTTTCAGAGTTCACCCCTGTCAACATGATCTTGTTACTGTGTATAATGATCTCCTGGTTCTACTCACTTCACTTAGCACAAGTTCAGGTAAGTCGCTCCAGGTCTCTCTGCTAATGGTTTCTTTCTTTCTTTCTTTCTTTCTTTCTTTCTTTTTTTTTAAATAGCTTTTTATTTACAAGATATATGCATGGATAATTTTCCAGCATTGACAGTTGCAAAACCTTTTGTTCCATTTTTCCTCTCCTTCCCCTCCCCTCCTCCCCCAGATGGCAGGTAGACCAATACATGTTAAATATGTTAAAGTAAAAACAATATATGTATACATGTCCATTCAGTTATTTTGCTGCACAAAAAGAATTGGACTTTGGAATAGTATACAATTAACCTGTGAAGGAAAACAAAAATTCAGGTGGACAAACATAGAGGAACTGGGAATTCTATGTAGTGGTTCACACTCATTTCCCAGAGTTCTTTTTCTGGGTGTAGCTGGTTCAATTCATTACTGTTCTATTGGAGTTGATTTGTTTCATCTCATTGTCCATCAGAACTGATCATCATAGAGTGTTGTTGTTGAAGTATATAATGATTTCCTGGTCCTGCTCATTTCATTCAACATCAATTCATGTAAGTTGCTCCAGGCCTTTCTGAAATCATCCTCCTGGTCATTTTTAAAGAACAGTAATATTCCATAACATTCATATCCCAAAATTTATTTAGCCATTCTCCAATTGAGGTGCATCCACTAAGTTTCCAGTTTCTGGCTAATACAAAGAGGGCTGCCACAAACATTTTTGCACATACAGGTCCCTTTCCCTTCTTTAAGATCTCTGGGGTATAAGCCCAGTAGTAGCACTGCTGGATCAAAGGGTATGCATAGTTTGATAACTTTTTGAGCATAGTTCCAAATCACTCTCCAGAATGGCTAGATGTGTTCACAATTCCACCAACAATGTATCAGTGTCCCAGTTTTCCCATATCCCCTTCAACATTCCACATTATCTTTCCCTGTTATTCTAGCCAATCTGACAGGTATGTAATGGTATCTCAGAATTGTCTTAATTTGCATTTCTCTGATTAATAATGACTTGGAGCATCTTTTCATAGGGCTAGAAATAGTTTCAATTTCTCCAACTGAGAATTGTCTGTTCATATCCTTTGACCATTTATCAATTGAAGAATGGCTTGATTTCTTATAAATTAGAGTCAATTCTCTATATATTTTGGAAATGAGACCTTTATCAGAACCTTTGGCTGTAAAAATGTTTTTCCAGTTTATTGCTTCCCTTCTAATCTTGTCTGCATTAGTTTTGTTTGTACAAAAACTTTTCAATTTGATATAATCAAAATTTTCTATTTTGTGATCAATAATGATCTCTAGTTTTTCTTTGGTCATAAATTTCTTCTTCCTCCACAGGTCTGAGAGGTAAACTATCCTATGTTCTTCTAATTTATTTATAATTTCATTTTTTATGCCTAGGTCATGAACCCATTTTGACCTTATCTTGGTGTACAGTGTTAAGTGTGGGTCAATGCCTAGTTTCTGCCATACTAATTTCCAATTTTTCCAGCAGTTTTTGTCAAACAGTGAATTCTTATTCCAAAAGCTAGGGTCTTTGGGTTTGTCAAACACTAGATTATTAAAGTGATTGACTATTTTGTCCTTTGAACCTAACCTATTCCATTGATCAACTAGTCTATTTCTTAGCCAATATCAAATGGTTTTGGTAATTGCTGCTTTATAATATAGTTTTGGATCAGGTACAGCTAGGCCACCTTCATTTGATTTTTTTTTTCATTAGTTCCCTTGAAATTCTTGACCTTTTGTTTTTCCATATGAACTTTGTTGTTACTTTTTCTAGGTCATTAACATAGTTCTTTGGGAGTCTGATTGGTATAGTGCTAAATAAATAAATTAGTTTAGGTCTGCTATGGTTTCTTATAGAACAATTATATTCCATCACTTTCATATACCATGACTTATCCAGCCATTCCCAAATGATGGGGATCCACTCAGTTTCTAGTTCCTTGCCATCACAAAAAGGGCTGCTACCAACTTTTTTGCACATGGGTCCCTTTCCAGATGGGAACATTTTAAAGGGAAATGTGAAGCATATGACTAAGTTAATCACCAGGAGATATACAAATTTTGACAGAACTCTGACCCATATACTGTGCTAATTGTTTGATGGGAGATGGGAACGGAGAGCTAGAGTATATTCCAAAACAGTATTAATTCCTTCCAATGGAATTTGCCAGAGCAGATGGCATCTCCTGAAGCCTTAAAAATGGTCTTTTGGCACCCTTTATCTCACTATAGGAGATCACTTTATCCAGCAACACCTGGAGGGAAAGCTGACAGTCATCCTCTATCAGCTGCACAGTGAATCAGAGGGAGAACACCTAGAGAAGTGAAAAAATAACTATGTAATTGAAATTACAAGAAAAACTTAGGGACAGGGAATATAATTACCTAAATTGAAATCTGGCCAGAATACCTGTCTGATCTGTGTGTTCCTTTCTTAGGAAAATAAATGTTCCAAGAAATTAGATCCTTTTTTCAGAGGAACCCAAAATAAAGCATAGAAACTATTTTTTTCAGATTGTTGAAAAATAGAAAACATGAATTAAAGTACTAATTTTCTTTAAAAAAAAAAAAAAAAAGAGAGAACAAAAAGTTAATGATACAATCTGACAACCCAAAGTAGAGCTGCCATGGTAAATATGTTGCTATGTAAATAATACTATAGTGAATACTATGTATATTCTTTGATGATTGAACAACTATCTCTGGAAAAATGCTACCTTAACAATTATTAATACATTGTATCCTAGTTTCTGGGGCCTCTATTATTATAATGTTTCATACTTCCCTCCCTTTTCCATGGCCACTACCCAAGTCCAGATCATTATCACAGAATTTAAATTTCAAAGAGTCTTTAATGGCTATCTAATATGCATCCTTGCTACCTGACAAGTGGTCATCAACCATTGCTCAAAGACCTTAGGAAATGTTATTTCTGCCCCCTAATATGAAGTCTAAATTTGTCTCTTTGAAACTTTTATCCATTGTATTATTAATTTCCCTCTGGGTCAAATAGAACAGCTCCTTATCTTACATAACAGCCTCAAATACTTCAATAAAGTTATGTTTGTTTCCCTTCCTACTCTTATTACTATTCCCTTTTCCAGGATATACATTCTCAGTTTCTTTAATCCATCCTTAAATTAGTTGGAAAACAAGGCTATCATCTGAATGTTTTTCTGTTTGTCAATGTCCTTCCTAGTCTTTAACACAGAAAACTGAATAGTGAGTTCACCTTATTTCTGGAAGAAATACTTCTAAATGTATTACATATTTGCATTCATTGTTTGGTCTTCATTATCATATTGCTGGCTTTTCTTGAACCTCCAATCCACTAAGACTTCCTGATGTTTTTCAGACAAACTATTTTTATAAATTTGGCTCTTTTTTTGGTTAATTTTATTCTACATTTATTTCTATTGAATGTCATCACCCTAGATTTAGTCTAAATGCTCTAGCCTGTCAAGATCTTTTGGAATCCTAACTCTACTATCAGGTATATTAATTTAACTATCTCTTCTAGAGTTGTATCATTTGAAAATTTGATAAGCATTCCATCTTTTCCTTTAAGTCTTTAATAAAATGTTAATTATCGCAAGGCCAATCACAATCTCCTGGTGTACTCTATTGGAAGCCTGCCAAATTGACATTGAACTCTGAATCTGGCTATTCAAAAATTTAAAAATCCATCCAATTGTATTATTACCTAATCCTTGTTACTTCATCTTTTCTACAAAAATAATATGGAGTATTTTATCAAATTCTGTATTAAACTCTAGGTAAATAACATCTATAGTATTCACTTTATCAGTTTAGTAACTATCAAAAAAAGAGGGAGGGGAATCACTATTGATCAGAGAAATGCAAATTAGGACAACTCTGAGATACCACTACACACCTGTCAGACAGGCTTAGATGACAGGAAAAAATAATGCGGAATGTTGGAGGGGACGTGGGAAAACTGGGACACTGATACATTGTTGGTGGAACTGTGAACAAATCCAATCATTCTTGAGAACAATTTGGAAATATGCTCAAAAAGTTATCAAACTGTGCATACCCTTTGATCCAGCAGTGTTTCTACTGGGATTATATTCTAAAAGAGATCCTAAAGGAGGGAAAGGGACCCACATGTGCAAAAATGTTTGTGGCAGCCCTCTTTGTAGTGACAAGAAACTGAAAACTGAGTGGATGCCCAGCAATTGGAGAATGGTTGAATAAATTATGGTATAGAATGCTATGGAATACTGTTCTGTAAGAAACGACCAGCAGGATGATTTCAGAGAGACCTGGAGAGACCTACATGAACTGATGCTAAATGAAATGAGCAGAACAAGATCATTATACATGGCAACAACAAGACTATACAATGATCAATTCTGATGGATGTGGCTCTCTTCAACACTGAGATGATTCAAACCAATTCCACTTGTGTAGTGATGGAAGAGAGCCAGCTACACACCCAGAGAGAGAACCTTGGGAACAGTGTGGAACACAACATAGCATTCTCACTTTGTTGTTATTTGCTTGCATTTTGTTTTCTTTCTCAGTTTTTCTTTTTCTTTCTTTGATCTTTCTTGATCTGATTTTTCTTGTGCAGCAAGATAACTGTTTAAATATGTATACATATATTGGATCTAACATGTATTTCAATATATGTAGCATGTATTGGACTACCTGCTAGGTAAGGAAGGGGGTGGGGGGAAAGAGGGGAAATAGGGGAAATTTTGGAACAAAAGGTTATGTAAGGGTCAATGTTGGAAAAAATTACCCATGTATATATGCTTTGTAAATAAAAAGCTTTAATAAAAACTAAGGGGGGGGGGGAAACATGACCTGAACATGACCTGTTCTTGATGCAGCTGTGGTCTCTTTCTGATCACTCTTCCCCCTCTTCTCTCCTTCCTCCTCTTCCTCTCTTCAGGGATCCACTATAGAATTTTTCCAGGAGTTGAAATCAAATTTATTAATCTATAGTTTACAGACTCTTCCTTTTTTAAAAAGAAGACATCTGTCTCCTCTTGTCCTTTAGTATCTCTCCCATTCTTTGTTACCATGTAAACTTTACTGATGATATCTCAACAATAACATCTGCCATTTCTTTTTGTATCTGAGGATATACCTCCTCTTAGCCTAGTGGCTCATATTTATCAAGAACAAATAGTATTCTCTTATAAACATCTTACTTATCACTTCTCTGTTCCCCACTTTGGTCCTATCATTGGCAGTAAAGATCTTTTGTGGAAATGCTCATGTTTTGTATATTTGTCAATGACTGTATTCATCTGAACATTTTACAAAGCAATTATGGAAAACTGGCAAAGTCTAGACCTTCTGGAATTGCTTTATGTCTCCAGTTGCAGTGTAATCTTTTGAGAGATACCCTATTAAATAAATCTTTCAGAGCAGCTGGTACTGAGCTTTGAAACTCAGGAACTCTTAAGTTCAGGTTTATTCATGAGGCAGCCCCATAAATCTTGAAAGGTGTTTTTTTTTTTTTTTAAACTTTCTAATTGCTGACATGTACTCAGAAAATAGAAAAGAAAAAAAAAAGCTATCGGAACTCCAAGATCAAGGGACTTCATCCTTAGGTTCAATGAGACAAATATTTTCTTTGCTCAATATGTGCTTCTGCTAACATTCACTATTATTGGTGGGGATGAGGGAGTAGGAAGAAGAATTCCTTTAGGGAATTCTAAGGGAATGTCCCTTGCTGGACATGCAAGAGAGATGAAGTCCTATGTTGGAATACATGGGAGAGCTGCTGGAATACAGGGGAGCCACCTAACATCGGCTGCTGGAGATCCAACCCAGAACTTGCAGAATGGATGATATGAGGAGACTGAGAGGCAGTTGCTGTTCTCTGACCTCTCTGACTGAGAGGCCTTTCTCCTCATCCCTCATCCCTCTGCCTCCAGTTTATCTCATTCCCAGTCTGCAACACCTGTTTCAGCAAAGGCTGCCTTGCAACTCCTTCAGATGCTATGATCCACAGCTGTGTAGGCTCTCAGAGAATTGACCTGCCCCTTAATAGTCGTAGAAAAGAGTCTGTAGACCAGAACCATTTCTACAACTCATTTATAGGCCATGAAGTAGAGAGGATTTCCCCCAATAGAGTCCATGCCATATGACTCATATATAAATAAACTTCAGCTCAAGTTTAGTAACTGAGAACCGTGTCTCCCTAAGAAAGGTCTAATGCCCATGCTTAGCTATGTGGGAGTTGCTCCCTTTTGGAAAAGATCCATCCCCTTGGAATTTTTCAAGTGGATTGGGAGAACTCAAATGGGTTAAACTCTCCTGATCAACATTTTAATTACCCTTTTTGACAAAAAAAAAAATTCTCTTTTGTCAGTTATCTTTGTCCCATCCAGCTTAATTCTGTCTTTCCTTCTTTAATCCTTCTCTTTCCCCCCAATATGTTAAACAAATTTAAAAAAGCATTCCTTTGCTGTCTTTGGTTTTCTTAATCAGCCTCCGTACCTTCTAAACCAGGGGTCCTCAAACTTTTTAAATAGGGGGCCAGTTCACTGTCCCTCAGACTGTTGGAGGTCTGGATTATAGTAAAAACAAAAACTTTGTTTTGTGGACCTTTAAATAAAGAAACTTCATAGCCCTGGGTGAGGGGCATAAATGTCCTCAGCTGCTGCATCTGGTCCATGGGCTGCAGTTTGAGGACCCCTGTTCTAAACTTTAGCAATTATTCTGGGCCAGGACTAATTTGGATTAGATCAGTAATTCAGGTTTGGGATTTGAATGAAGTGAGACATTGTGGATTGTAAAATGTAATAAAAAAAAAACCTTATTTAAAATGGAGTTTAAAAGGATACAATTTGTAAAATTTAAAAAAATAAACTTTCAGATAAAATACTATTCTTATTTACCTCCAGCATTTTAGATGGCAAAGCTGATTTTCCTCACCTCAGACTGTTAAGGGACAGGTCAATTCTCTGAGAGCCTCCACAGCTGTGGATCATAACATCTGAAGGAGTTGCAAGGCAACCTTTGCTGAAACAGGTGTTGCGGACTGGGAATGAGATAAATTGGAGGCAGAGAAGAGGAGAGAGGTCAGACAACGCAAAGGCCTCTCAGTCAGAGAGCAGCAACCGCCTCTCAGTCTCCTTATATCATCCTCTCACAAGAGGAAATCCATTCTGCAGGTCTGGGTTGGATCTCCAGCAGCTGATGTCAGGTGGCTCCAGTGTATTCCAACATCAGACCACTATTAAGTACATGCTATTGGAAGTGGCAATTGGAGTCTTTTAACTTCAAAGCTACTTTTCCTTTATATTCCACTGTGGGAAAGAACAAGCATTTAGTACTTTACAGATATTAATTCATTTAATCCTCATAATAACACTGGTGTTATTTGTGTAGTAGTTAGTTAATAGGTGTTACTATTATCTTCATTTTATGGTTTCAAAAACTGATGCTAATAGAGGTTAGTGCTCACACAGTAAGTATGTGGCTGAGGCCGGATTTAAACTCAGGTCTTCCTGACTGCAGCCAGCATTCTAATCACTGTGCCACCTAGCTACCTATACAACACCAGGGTTTCCTAAATTTTTTCCACTCATGATCCTTTTTTTTGTAAAAAATTGTTACATGACTCCGTCTTGAATCTAAGCTGAGTTGTTTCTGGCAGCATTCATGTATACACAGTGCAAAGTGCACATGTTGTGTATTCAGAACCAAAGCTGCAGTGAAGTTGTGGGATGCCAAAAACACTTCAAATTCATTACATTTGATTTTTAATTAAATTTTGGTCATTGAATTCAGAAATATTTTACTGTTGCCAAATTTTTTGTGGCCCTTACATTCAGTTACTTGACACTATGTGAGGTCTGGACCCATAGTTTAAGAAACTTTGCATTACACCACAGACTGCCTGCTCCTTAATCTAAAGCACTGACTATGTCATTCACTTGTCAGTTAATACTGTGGTTTCCAACTCAAACTATAAATTATGCTAAAAAGATTAAAAAAAAATTCTCTTTTTAAGATTGCAAAAGAGGCTTCCTGTGGGGCAGGGAATGGGGACCAAGAAAGGAGGAGTCAGTTTTTTAAGTTTTAAGATCTTTTATAGGAAAAGTTTTGTGAATGCTTTAAAAGTTTTGCATTTGTGAAAAAGAATTTCAGAAAAGGGAATGGTTTGTATTTTTTTGGTGTGTGTGTGTCTCCCCAGTATCTGGGCAATAGTTAGTGCTCAACAGTTGTTAATTGTTCTGTTGCTGATTATATTTTTAATCATTACTACATATGAAATTATTATAGAAAGTATATGCATTTTGTTTCTTTGATCTGAATGACTGAAGTTGCCTAAAGAATGTGTTGCTTACTAGTGTTAAAGTCCTCAGAGAGGCCAAAAGATAAAAAGTTAGCTAAAAGTACCAAGAAACATTTAAAAATAATAGTGAAACATTTCACTTTGACACAATTTAAAATATCTTTTGCATCTCAACTATTATTTGAAGGATTTTACCCATAACTTTAACAAACTAGTCATATTGAATCTATAGTAAAGAATCTGTTTTTCAACAGCAATTAGAAACTGCTCATTTTCTTATATAATCTCTCCTTGTCTGGATTTATTTTCCTATGCTTTTTCCTGACCTCTCTGGGGTTAGAGAACAACAGGAAGTGTTACAAAGAATTTCCCAGGGGATGTTAAAGTAAAAATCAATTTCCTGGACTCATTTCAGTTTCACACTATGAAGGGGACATTGGACAAGAGAATAGCCATGAGAAGATACCAAATTTCAAAGGACACTAGAAGAAGGTGCCTGAGAAACTTGGGAGATCTATAGGAGAGGATGCTGATTTGGAACTTGAACATGAGCCAGCCCTTCAGTAAACAGCTTGTGAAATATCCAGCAGCAGCTTTGTATATGTGCCATTGCAACTCCTGTCAAATAGGAGGCAAAAATAATGAACAGAGACAGAGTCTACCTTGTACTCTTATTTTGAAGGCTCAAATGCCAGAAGATACAATCTTCTACCAACATGATTTGGGATTACATCTGGGAAACATCAGCCATGGAAGACTAAAAGGCAGGGTTGAAATTTCAGACTTTGAGGAGAGTAAAATTTAAAACTGATTCCATTCATTTTGTTTCTCCTATATTAAAAACTCTGCTTCATCCACATGTGAGTGAATAATTGTTTTAAGTTTAGGTAGTTGTGGAAAAGATTTAAAGTCTTTGGGATTGGGGACAAGAGCCAAACTAGTTTTGATTTATGAGATAAGTCGTGTTCTTAGGTAAAAGCTATAGTTGGAAACTAGGATAAAAGAAACTAGGTAGATGTGGCCTAAACATGCCCAGGTGATAAATTGCTCAGGATTGGGCACCTAGGAACTTCTCATGCATGCAAAGCTGAACCCAAGCAGCTCAGACATGGAGTTATCTACAAGCATATATAGATACTGTTTGCAAAGCATCTATTCCAATCCCACCCTTTAGGGAACATATAAATCCACCTCCTACTTATGTCCAAGTGAAATATTGTGTTTTGACTATGATGTTTTCATTTGAAAGGGATGTGTAATAATATTCTTTGTATGCCAAATACATTTATGTTTGCATCTGAATACAATCTAACTGGCCAGGCATATAATAACTGCTAAGGTTTATTTAGCACTTTAAGATTTATAAATGATCTTGCATACATTATCTCATTTGATTTTGACAATAGGTACAATAAAGTATGTAAGTACTATTGTCCTCATTCTACAAATGAGGAAACTGAGGCTTAGAGGTGACTTGGCCATGGTTATACAGATTTTCCACATCAGAGGCAAGAACGACTACTGAAATAATATTCCTAAAGTATATAACCATGTCACTGCCCAGCTCAGAAAATTCCAGTGGTTTCCTAATACTGCTAGGATTAAAGATAAACTTCTTGGTTTGACATTTAAAACCCTTTACCACCTGGCCTTACTTACTTTTATGGCCTTACTACGTATACATTACTCCCCACTAATACCCTCTTATGTTCTAGCTAAACTGGTCTACTGTTGTTCCTTCTACATGCCATTCCATCTCCCATTTGATCCCTTTGCTCCAACTCTCTGCCCTCCAAGCCTGGAACATGCAAATTCTCATTACCTCTTCTAATTCTTTGTTTTTCCTTTAGAGTTCAGTTGTGACCATTTTTATATTAGGCTATTTTACTCACCTCAGCTGCTACTGCCTCCTTCCAAATTACTGTATTTATTGTGTGTGTGTTTATACTCATACACATATTGTACATATCTCCTTGAGGGCAGGGACTGCTCATTTTTGTCTTTGTATCAGTGGTGCCTGGTACATTGAAGGCACTTAATAATGCTTATTGATTGGTGTTGTACACTGCTGTACATTTATTTATTTTTATTTTTTTTAAACTATAGCTTTTTATTTTCAAAATATATACCTGGATAATTTTTGACATTCACCCCTACAAAACCCTGTGTTCTACTTTTTTCCTCTCCCTTCCCCTCCTTCTCCAGTTGGCAAGTGATCCAATATATGCTAAACATTTGCAATTCCTCTCCATATATTTCCATAAATATCATGCTGTACAAGAAAAATCAGATCCAAAAAAAAAAATAATGAAAAAGAAAACAAAATGCAAGCAAACAACAACAAAAAGAGTGAAAATACTATATTGTGATCCACATTCAGTTCCCACTGTCCTCTCTCTGGGTGCAAATGGCTTTCTTCATCACAAGGCAAGAACCATTTCCATCAGAATTGATCATCATATAATCTTGCTGTTGCCATATATAATGATCTCCTGGTTCTGCTCATTTCATTTAGCATCAGTTCATCTAAGTCTCTTCAGGCCTCTCTGAAATCATGCTGCTTATTATTTTTTATAGAACAATACTATTTCATAACGTTCATATACTTTAACTTGTTCAGTCATTCTCCAATTGATAGGCATCCACTCAGTTTCCATTTTCTTGCCACTACAAAAAGGACTGACACAGACATCACTGCTGTACATTTATTGTGCAATACAAGAAAAATCAAATCAAAAAGGAAAAAAATGAGAAAGAAAAAATACATAAGCAATGCAACAACAAAAAGGTGAAAATACTATGTTGTGATCAACATTCAGTACCCAAAGTTCTCTCTCTGGACGCAGATGGCTTTCTCTATCACAAGTCTATTGGATCACTTGATCACAGCTTGAATCACTTCATTGTTGAAAAGAGTCATGACTATCAGTGTTGATCATCCCATATCCATATTGTTGCTGTGTATAGTTTTTTTGGTTCTACTTACTTCACTTAGGTCTCCAAGACCTTTCATCATTTTTTTATTAGAGCTTTTTATTTTCAAAACATATGTATGAAAAAAGCAAAAAAAGCAAAAAAAAACATATGTATGGATAATTTTTCACCAATGACCCTTACAAAATCTTGTGTTCCAAAATTTCCTCTCCTTCTCCCTTCCCTAGATGGCAAGTAATCCAATATATGTTAAACATCTTAAAAACATGTTAAATCCAATATATGGATAAATATTTATACAATAATCTTGTTGCCCAAGAAAAATCAGATTAAAAAAGGAAAAAAAATGATAAAAATAACAAAATTCAAGCAAACAATAGCAAAAAGAATGAAAATAGTATGTTGTGCTCCACACTCAGTTCCCATAGTCCTCTCTCTGGGTGTAGATGTCTCTCTTCATCACAAGATCACTGGAACTGACCTCAATCATCCTATTGTTGGAAAAAGCCAAGTTCACCAGAATTTATCATTGTATAGTCTTGTTGTTACCATTATAATGATCTCCGGGTTCTGCTCATTTCACTTAGCATCAGTTCATGTAAGTTTCTCTAGGCTTCTCTAAAATCATCTTGCTGATCGTTTCTCATAGAACAACAGTATTCCATAGCATTCATATAACATAATTTATTCAGCCATTCTCCAACTGATGGGCATCCACTCAGTTTCCAGTTTCTTGCCACTACAAAAAGGGCTGCCACAAACATTCTTGCACATACAGGTCCCTTTCACTTCTTTAAAATCTTTTTGGGATATGAGCCCAGTAGAAATAATGTTGGATCAAAGGGTATGCACAGTTTTATAACTTTTTGAGCATAGTTCCAAATTGCTCTCCAGAATGGCTGGATCTGTTCACAATTTCACCAACAGTATATTAGTACAAGACCTTTTACTTTAACATGAACCATGAGATAAGTTGGGGGGAAGTAGATAGACTAGAACTGGTCAGGAAGTTAGGAAGAGCTTGGTGCTTACTAGCTGTGTGTTCCTGGAAAAGCCATTAAATCTCTTTCAAGATTGCTTTGCTCATCTGTAAAATGGGGCTAATTATAACATCTCTTTCCTAGGGTTGGGTTTTATGTAAAATGCTTTGCAGACTTTAAAGCACCATATACATATGAGCTATTATTTTGTTATTTTCTTCTATACAGAGGCAGCATGGCACAGTGGATAGAGCACTAGTATTAGCTCCAGGAAGTTCTTAGTTCAAATTTCTGCTTTGACACACATTGACTGTGTGATGATGGATGGGTTGCTTAACATTTCAGTGTTCTGAGAGTGTAAGTTACAAACTGCCATTTTGCACTGGAAGAGAACTTTCCCTATCTAGGACTTTGCTATACTAATGTAATTATACTGACAATTATAGTTCTTATGTTCATATAAAATGTATACACACACTTAATTTGATATTTTAATGGATATTGGATCTCATCTAGTTTGGTATTCCCTTCATCAATGCATATTCGTTTTATAAATACTTGCTGATTGATTTTCATTCTTTGTGATTTTTGTTCCTACTCTTTTTCTAGGGAATCCTCTTAATAAGCTAGGTAATTTGAGGCTTATACAACTTAAATTACTTAGCAAAATCAACTTTGAAATTCTTGTAAATATGTAACCTTTCTACAATAGGATTCTGGAAAATCTCACTGTAATAATAATGCTAACAAGGTCTCTAGTTCTTACCTATTAGTCATCTATCTGTATTCCTCAGAGAGGAATTGTGAGGCTAGGGATAGATTCCTTTCACTCTGCTGAGGTGGCAGAGGGTATAAGATGAAGTCAAGAGCAGAGTCAACTGGGTGCAGGTCACTTAAGACTGGCTTAGGGGAAAGTGATGGAAAAAAGCCTGAGTTTTTCTTTTGAGTGGTGTAGGACAGATCTCTAAAGAAGGAAGACAGAGTAGGAATTCAGGAATTTCAGGCTTTGTCTAGGAATAAAAAAATACAATTGTCTGGAAGTTCCCTTTGATGAGGTTTGAATCCCCTCAATTCCTGGTGGTCATGAGGTTAGTAGCAATGAGAGTTGTTAAAATATCCCCTTTAATCAGCCACAGGTTTTAAAGCAAAAGAATTCATTGTCCCCCGAATTATTAATTGCAAAATGAAAGTTTATTGTTGGATAGAAATCAGTTTGCTAAGAGACTGACTTCTATAATGGCAAAGATCTATTAGGGAAATGGAATTTGGCACTGAGAATGCTTTCTCAGTGGGCAGAAGGGTCCTAGCAAGTTGCTTGGGCCTCTTTTGCAAAGAGCAAGTCCAGATACTGCCCTTTTTAAGAATTCCTGGTTCAGGACTCAGGTTCCCAGACTTAGATGCTTATCAATTTTCAGCCCAGACCTCCTATTGGAATTAACAACAATTCAAAGGGGGTACTTTTTGACCAGGATTTCTAACTGAGTTAAAGGCTCTGGCATCCCAGAAAGATAACTTTTCTGGGGGAATATGTCTTAGAGGATTGTGCTATAAATGACAAAGAGGGAAGAGGAATCACCTAGTATATTCTAGGAACTATGCCAAGTACTTTTTATAAATATATAATTTTGTCCTCAAAGTAACCCTAGTATATATTTACTATTATTATCCCTATTTTACAGTTGAGGAAACTGAGGTAAAGAGGTTAGTGACTTACACAGGGTCATATAGCTATTAAATGTCTAATGCTAGCTCTTAACTCAGGTTTTCTTGACCTATATTCCTTGCACTACATAGATAACTTTAAGATATTGTGACATGTGTACAAATATTTACTAAGATGCTAGAATACAACTCATCTGTTCAGGTGTCACCATTTCTATGAGAGTTCCTAATGTGAGCAGGATATTGGGCTTTCTGATATATAGGTCTGACCTAATGTTCTAATTTATGTTACTGCTAGATGGTACAATACTTTAACAAGAGAATTGGGGAAGTCACAGAGGATGACCCTGTTGTAAGAATGTTACTCCTGTTATTATTTCTTCTATTTCTGGTTAGTATGCTTGTTCCTCTTCTGTTCTTCTTTCTCAAGATATATACTCTTCCTTCCTCCCACAAAGGAGTCCTTTTACCTCCATTCATTAAAAAAAATTAAGCACAATGAGCAAAGCACTATGCTTTACTCAGGTAACAGATGGATATTGTCCCTGCCTTCAAGGAGCATACATATATATGACATCTAAGTAGAGGGGACTTTATATGTATATATGACAGGCATTTCATATATGTATATATTCCCTCATATATGTATGTCTTAGATTATATATGTATACACATACATCTATACACACACATACATACAAATACCTGAAATGCAAATTAGGATGAGATGTGTCTGGGGGAAAAAAACAGAAAGAAAGAAGAGAAATCATTGTTAGCACTGGAACGATTCTCAGAGGTCATCTAATCCTTACTTAAAGACTTCTGCAGTGGGGAATTTATGAGTCCATTCACTTTGAAGAGTTCCATTTAGGAATTTTTCCCTTCACTAAAACTAAATTTGTTCCTCTGAAACTTCCATTATCCCTCCTAGTTCTGCTAACTGGATACAATTAGATCAAGACTGATCCTTTTTTCATGTGATAGGCATTTAAATTCTTGACATGGCATTGAGGGGCAATTTGCAACTCATAGGGCAAATCCCCTAGAGATGACTATCCCAGGTTTAAGGTGCCCTTTAGTATACATCCACTCAAAACTATAGTTCACAAACTCCTATTGTTGTGTTTTTTTAATGGTTGGCCAGATATACAGTTCAAAATAAAGAAATGGCAATCTTGAGTATGGAAAGGAGCAATTAAATATTTCCTCTACAAATGTGTTAACACACTCTTCCATAAATGAACCATCAGGAGGAAAAATAAACATACATAGGAAATATGCAAGAAGTGATCAGTGCACATGCATAGAAGGATAACTCAAGCCTTTGGCACTGCAGAATTACTGATTTCATCTAATGATGCTATCTTGCTGCTCCTACCAGGCTTGATCCCTCCTAAGGCTCTTTCTTGATTCTGTTCTCTTCTGTTGATCTGTGTGTGTGTGTGTGTGTGTGTGTGTGTGTGTGTGTGTATGTATATGTGTATATATATATATATATATATACAGATAGATAGATAGTCTCTGCTTGACTCTACTCTGCTTGAAGTTATATTAACTTTCCCCAAAGCATCATAAATCAAGAAATCATAAATTTCCACATAGGTTTGACACTTTAATTAGGATTTCCTGAATCTTGATGGCCAAGGATGACAATTAGCATCCACAGATCTACTGCCATACAGTCATAATCTAAGCATGTGGATGATTTTGAAGGGCTGTCAGTCTCCTATGAGTGCCCTCTCTTCCACAGAGGCCTTAATAGCGGAGGAGTAAGTTGGAAAGGATTTGCCTGTGAGTCCAACCTGATCCAAATGCCTGAAGAGAAGTGTTCCTAAAGTTCTCTGATTTTCTATTGCTTCCCCAAAATCAGTTCCATTCATTAGGATCATTATCTGAGCTCTTATCTAGGTCTTTCTCAGCTAGAGATAGAGTTGCTTCTCAACATTTGATTAGATAACTTGTTATGTCACAGCTTTCTTTAATTGTTCTACCTCAATCCCCCTGGTTGCAAACCCCTTTCCTGATCATTAGAACTGATATAAATTAGAACAGAGATAACTAATCCTGACCATTAGCATTCCATAGAGCCATAAATTGCAGATAGGAGCTATGCTTACCTATCTCTAAATAACCTATCTCAGACTCAATGGCTCCTAGCCTCTCCCTCTTATCAGAATTTATGGTCCTCACTCCCAACCTGTCAGAACCAAATTTATGGTCTGCTCACAAGTGCCCTTCCCCCCTACCCCCCAGCCTTTGTCTCTCCTGATTGCTTTGAGACTTGAGTCCCAGTCAGTCTGCTGGGGGCAACATCGATCCTGTTTTGTCCCCAGCACAATCTCTCCCTCTTAAATAAAATATTAAAAACTCTAATCTCTATCTTGCCACAGTTTCTCCAGCATTACAAACTGTCCATTGCTACTTTCACCTTCTTCCCAGGAAGTTTGGCTGACTCCCATTTAGGCAGTAGATGATCCATAGCTTATTGATCTAGAATTGGAAAGGACCTCTGAGGTAATCTAGTCTACCTCTCCCATTATTTTACAATTGAAAAATTGAATCTCAGGAAGGCTTTACTAAGTTAATAAATAATAATTATATATATATATATGTAATAAAACCCTCTAGGATTTTAGAGGTCTTCTCTGCCTCTTGTCTTAAATGCTCTTGTTCATTAATTTTGTTTATAGAGTCACTGTGAACATTATGAAGAAGCAGCATTACAGAAGATCAAAACACCAAAATTATAGCGATGGTAGGTTTGGAGATTATGGGGAGAGTTAAAGTATCACCAAAGTCACAGAGATCCTTTGGGTAGGCTGTTTGAAATTAGCCTTGAGGCTGAAAGAGGTGAGAAAAAGGGGGTGACAAAGAGATGAAAGTTGAATGGGATTTGTAGCTGAAGGGGAAGGAGTCAGTAGGCCCACAAGAAAGTTTTGGTTTGGGCAGCTTACCCCTAAGTGAACCCCATGAATACAAGTCTCCATGGGCCCTATTGGAGCAAAAGGTAGGAATTGCTTCCTGATGCCAACTTAAAAGGCTGAAGATGGATTGGAAAGAAAAATCAAACTAATTTAACAAATATAGTTTAAGGAATTACAGTATGCAAAGCCCTTCAGTAAATCAATTCAATAAGCATTTATTAAACACTTACTATGTGTCTTTGTAGGAGGCATATGACAGAAATAAAATAGTTCCTGCCTTCAAGGAGCTTACATTCTACTGGGGATACGGTAAAAAACAACAGGAAAGAAGGGAATAGGTAATCCTCATATATACAGATAGGTAAATACAGAATAATTTTTGGTTGGGGCAACGAAAGCTAAGTTTTGTGAGAGTTAGGAAAGACTTCTTACTTGGGGGCAGTATGTGAACTGAGAACTAAGAGCTTAGAGGTTTCAAGAGGCAGATACCAGGAGAGAGAGCATAGCAGAGTTTGGGAATATCTGTGTAAAGGTGTTAAGTGACACTACAATGAGTGAGGTTCCTTCTCTCTGAGAAGGAGTGGAAGAATTTGCTAAACCCAGAGGCTATGATAAAGAGGCTTTATTGTTAAAGAAACATCAAGAGGCATATCTTTCTCAAGGGAGAGATAGATCTGCAAAGAATCCTTTTTTGAAGACCCACTTTATGTGTGAGTCTAGGGGAAGTTTGATAATTCTCAATTGAATATGAAATCTTGCCTGACAGGACCTTGATTTGCTCTTGAATGATACAGCTTATCTTGTTCTGAGAGGATGCCAGATCTTTTGGGTTTTAGATCAAAGGGACATGATTTTTGTGATTTTACATAATTTGACAGAGCTCACTCGGGTCATACAGAGTTCATTCGAGTCAAGGTCATGCAATCCCATGTATGGGAAATGGCAATTAGGCCAGTTTTGCAAAGTATTAACTTTGGGAAGGAAAGTAATATTAATCTATTAAAAATAGATTGAAATCAGATGATTAAAAACTTTAAATTCTAAACAGAAGAGTTTCTATTGAATCCCATAGGCAATAGGGAATCACTGTATGCATATATACATATATGCTATGTATAAAACATATATGTTATACATATATACACACAGATATATACATACATATCGTTTTTATAAATATTATGCAATATTAAATATTTTAGTTGTTTAATCAATGAAAATGAGCTTTCATACTACCTCTTTTTCCCTATTGAAAAAGAAAGGGGGTGGGGGGAAACTCCAAAACAACTCTGTTATAAGTATGTATAGTCAAGCAAAACAAATTCCGGCATGGGCTATGTCCAGAAAATTATGTCTCAATCTGTATTCTGAGTTTCTCACCTCTCTACCAGGAAGTAGGCAGCATATTTCATCATAAGTTTTTTTGGAGTTGTGGTTAGTCATTGTGCTGATCAGAGTTCTTAAGACTTTCAAAATTGTTTGTCTTTACAATATTGTTATTGCATAAATTATTCTCCTGATTCTACTCACTTTATTATGTAGAAGTTCAGATAGATCCTCCCACTTTTCTTTTTTAATTTTTATTTTATCTTTTTATTTACAAAACATATGCATGAGTAATTTTTTCAACATTGACCCTTGCAAAACCTTCTGTTCCAAATTTTCCCCTCCTTTCCCCCACCCCCACCCCTAGATGGCAGGTAATGCAATACGTGTTAAATGTTAAATTATATGTTAGATCCAATATATGTATATATTTATACAATTATCTTGCTGCACAAGAAAAATCAGATCTAAAAAGAAAAAAAACCTGAGAAGGAAAACAAAAAAGCAAGCAAACAATAACAGAAAGAGTGAAAATGCTATGTTGTAGTCCACACTCAGTTCCCATAGTCCTCCCTCTGGATGTAGACAGCTCGCTCTTCATTACTGGGCAATTGGAACTGGTTTGAATCAACTAATTGTTGAAGTGAGTCACATCTATCAGAATTGATCATCATATAGTCTTGTTGTTACTGTGTATAAAGATCTCCTGGTTCTGCTCATTTAATTTAACATCAGTTCATGTAAACCTCTCCAGGCCTTTCTGAAATCATCCTGTTGGTTATTTCTTACAGAACAATAATATTCCATAACATTCATATACCATAATTTATTCAGCCATTCTCCAGTTGATGGGCATCCACTTTCCAATTTCTTGCCACTACAGAAAGGGCTGCCACAAACATTTTTGCACATGTGAGTCCCTTTCCTTTATTTAGAATCTCTTTCTCCCACTTTTCTTTGGAACGATCTATTTAATCATTTCTTGTAGCATGGTAGTATTCTATCACATTCATATATTACAACTTGTTCAGCCATTTTATAATTAAGAATCAGCTCCTCAGTTTCCAATTCTTGGCCATTCTATTTTTTTTTTTTTTTTGGTCATTTTTCAGTAGTGTATGATTCTTTGTGATTCCATTTAGGGTTTTTTTTTTTTTTTTTTTTTTTTTTTTTTTTTTTTTTTTTTTGGCAAAGATACTACCATGGTTTACCATTACCATTTCCTTTTCCATTTCATTTGATTGATGAAGAAATCAAGGCAAACAGAGTTAAATCACTTGCCCAGTGTCCACAGCTAGTAAGTGTCTGAGGCCATATTTAAACTTAGAAAGATGAGTATTCTTAACTCCAGACCCAACACTCTAGACACTGTACCATCTAGTTACCCACTATCTACTTAATAAATGCTTTTGGATTAACTGATTGATAGTAGGCTCTTAATATTGACCTAAGGAGTTTAGATATCATTAAATCAATAGAAATTGGTGACTTATTGGTTAGGGAAGGTCAAAAAGAAATTCAAACTAAGACTTGTGAAAATTGTGGTATTTGTAACAGAAATAGGGAAGTTAGGCTGAGAAGATAATTTAGGAACAAAGATGATGGGTCTGATTTTAGACAAGTTGAGTTCGAGTTTCTGGGAGGGCACATGGATAGAAATTTACTAGGAGACTGAACATCCACTTTGATGTCTAGTGATGTGTGTACCTATTCACTTCAGTTGAAAAAATTCCTTACTTTGGATTCTGAAACAAATAACTCAGACATATAGAGATAATAAAGTTCTAAAATACTAATTTAAAAATAGTTTCTAAGCCCCAAGTTGGGGAGGGGGAAGATATATATCAAATGGGGTGGTGCCTACAAAAAAGAAAGTGCCCATGCAGATTGTGGACTGGGTTTTTTCAGTGGCAAACTGGTTTGGCCACAACCCTAGTAGCTTCAGCCACATCAATGTCAATGCTGCCCTCAGGCAAAAACTGTACTAACCTTACCATACTGTATATTTTTTTGGCTCATGTTTACAAATTCCTCTTGTCTTCTCATGAAAAGGTCCAAGATATGACTGAAAGATTTATACATTCTAGAAATTATTTTTAATAGCAAGCAGTCGCACTTTCATCAATTCTATCCCTACCCAGCTTCTATTGGGAAAAAACCCAAAACAAAACATCTTTCTCTGTTGGATTTGGTGTCTCTTTTTTTCAGTTCTGCTTTGTGTATTCATAATGAGAGAAACTCATATTAGATGACCATATAATTTTTGTTTGTCTGTTGAAACTGGGTCCTTCCTCTTGCCCCAGCCTAGAGGTGAGGTGGTCATTCACAGGCCAAATTCTACTATTGATAAGTGTCAGAGCCTTCACATGTGCCAGCTTGCTCCTTCTTAGGTACCCACACCCCAGGGATTTACCATATTGATAACACAGTACAAGACATCTGAACTTAGTGAATTGTGGCTCAGAATTGCAGAGCTCAAATAATGTCAGCTTCAGTCTCCTCAGAAGCAGTGATTACATGTATGCACTACTATACCCAGCCAATATCTAGTTGTTGTTTTGTTTAATATTAGCTTCAAATAACTAATAGAAATTAGAATAAGCAATTGAAGGAATAAAAGCTGCCAATGTCAGCTGCTTTGGCTGTAGCCAAGAGGGGGAAAATAATTACTTTTGTAATACTCTTCTCACCAATTTGAACATAAAGTGTTAGACAAGGAATAGGATTAAGCTTCTCTTCTACAGTAACCAAGGAGAAAGAGATGGTAAGTTTCAACAAATTCATGTCTACCCAGTCTGTTCTCAGTCCCTCTCTCCATTGTAGTCCATCTGAACTTCATCCATTTTTGAACACTTTCTCTGTTCCAGCCACAATCCCCACTAATCTCCCTTCTAGATTCCTGCCTTCACCTAGTTCTCTATTCAAATGGCCCAGACTGCAATCCCAGAAGCAGGGGTAAACTGGTAAATGTCTAACAACCATTTCTTCCCACTCTAAAATGTATACGAGTATAATCTGTACTATTAACATATTCCCCATCACTTTCCTAAATCTAGACTATCAAGGAAACTAAATAAAGCCCCAATTTGTGGATTTTCCTGACTTCTGAGGTATTGTTGTTCCACAGTGCTCTTTTATTGTCCTGATTCAGTTTCCCTAATTTTCCTGACCCAGTTTCCCTAAATTGTTCTGCCTCAATTCCTAATTGTAATACTCAATTTTGTAACACCACCCTTCCCTCTTAATCATCAGAATGTTTGATAGGATAAAGATCTTTTATCTCAGACATCAGAATATCAGGTGCCTCTCCCCAACCCAATTATTTAGAATATCAGGTGCCTCTCCCTCTCGGTGCTTTCCCCCATTATGTCATCATTCTTGTTACCCTATAAAAGAATCTTTGTATCCAGACATTTGAGGCTGGATTCTTGGAGACCATAGTCTCATTCAGCCCTGGGACCAAACCATAGATCCATTTGGTCCCAGTAAATCTCTCCCTTTCAAATAGAATATTAAAAACTCTCTAATCTCTGTCTTGCTTCAGTTTCCCCAACATACAGTATAAATGTTCACACTGAAAATTTAACAAGCAGTTTTTGGTGACCAGTTCAAGCTTGTTCCAGCATACCTCTTCCCAGGTATCCTCTCTGTCCTTATCATCTGTTGGTTTCATATGGTCCCTTGGGTTTTATACTCTTAGGAGGACTCTCAACTTCTCTGTAGAAATCCTGTCAGTAAAAAAGAAAAACAAAGCCAGCACAGGAGCTTGAATAATTCTGGGTAATCCCAGACGTTTATAACAGTATATAGTAAATCCATAATAAATTCTCTAAATCCAAAGTGATTTTCCAAGAACAAAGGCCGACCATGTCACTCTACTAGTCTCCCCTCTCCCACATACCAAGGATACCAAGTAAGTTGGGACATCAGTGGGTTTCAGATATGAGGGGATTTGGACACTAATGTGCTAATAACCAGATAGCTGTGGTTACCTGATGCAATTACTTTTTGGTCCCCTATCTTGCAAGAAATCATTAATTGTTTCTACCCCCAGACCTTTGATGGTAATGGAGCCACTTAGTACTGGTGAAAACCCCATCAGAAATATCTAATAGACATGGAAATATGGAAATTCAGGAGACAGACTATAGATTTGGGAGTCATATGTATAGTGGTGATAATTGAAGTTATGGAATTAGCTAAATTTTCCATGGGAGAGAATGCTTTGTATATTTTAGGCATTTAACAAAAGTCATAAAGAGGTTATTAGCCTTGAGAGATAACCCCCATTCAGGGGACAGGAGAAGGAAGAGGAGCCTCAGGGGAAAATAGAGAAGTGGTTAGAAAACACATGATTATGTTATTGCACAGGAAAAGCCTTTGGCAAAGTTCAAAACCCCATTTATGCTAATAGCTCTACAAGCATAGATCATAGGCCATTTTAAAAAAATGATAAAAAGTATGTCTAAAATCAACATTTAGCTTAGCATTTGCCACGACGGGAAAATTAAATTTCCCAGGTGGAAAAAAAAGTGTGTTCCCTTTCCCTATTATTTGATATAGTTCTAGAAATGCTAGTGATAGTAATAAATCAAAAATAAAGAAATTAAAGGCATACATGTGGGCAAAAAAAGAGATAAAATTATACTTATTTGCTGTTGATATAAGTTTATTTTAAAAAATCCTAGAAAAATCAGTAAAGAAACTAGTTGAGACAATGCTTTAGTAAAGAAGCAAAATAGAAAATAAGCTGCAAAAAAAAAAAAAAAAAAATCAATACTATTTTTATGTAGCAACCAGGAAATTCAAAAGAAACTAACAGAAAAGAGAAATTGTTAGAGAGATTTGAGTTGAGCCACAAAAGAAAACTGTCTCAGAAGCCAAAGGAAGAGAGTTATATAGGAGGAAATATCAAATATTTCAGAGAAACCCAATTAGGAAGAAGACTAAGAAAAAGCCTTTATATCTAATGATCAGAAAATCATTGGGGGCCATTGAGATAATAGTATTAGCAAAATATTTGAAATGGAAGAATGAATGGGTAGTGAGGAAGGGGAGGTAAGGAGGGTCTATCCTTTCTAGAAGCAGAGCTTAGTGGGGAAGGGAAGAAGATGACTGGTCAGTTTAAGAGAGTAATAGGGTTGAAGGAAAGAAAGGATTAACTTTAGGATATTTTCCCCCTTCTAGTTGCTAGTACTCCCTGAAATTACTTTGAATTTAACTTCCATATATATTGTACTTGATATTTTGAGCTTACTAAAGAGATTTTAGTCCATTTTGTCCATTCCGTAAAGACCAAATGAATGAAGAATATCTTGCTCAAGTTTCAACATGCTTCTGAAAGGATACTCTATAAAGCTTGTCCAACAGTATGTATATCTGAGACAGACAATATAGATAGACAATGAACTGGGCCTAGAGTTGAAAAGGAGGAGATTGAGGCTGGGAAATTGCAAATCACTTTTACTAACCCTAAATTTTCCATAAGATCAAAGGTCCATCTTTTGAATCCAAATATTTTGTTGATGAATGGTAGCAAGACCTCTAAAGCTACTGTCTCTGAGAAGCTAAAGATGAATATCACACAGAAGTCAGTGGAAAGACACTTCATAGGTGCCTGCAAGCTGTAACATATAACCAAGGAGGAACTCCAAAGAAGAACATAAGAAAATAATGTCATCCAATAATTATACGATAGAAAGTAAAGATGGGCTGGTCTTGTGAAAAGAACAAATGATAACACGTGGAAGCTAGAGTGTTTCACTGTTAATCTATTATGTAAGTGGAAAATGAAGAAAGCTTTCTGTCTGTCACACAAAATGAGTAGGCATGGTTGGGTTATACTCCACATTATGGGAAAAAACTCCCAAATGAATGAAATAACGTTCATTTGAATATTTGTTATTTGTTATTTTTCTCTCCAAGAAGGTAATCTCTTTGAGGACTAGATCTCTATTGTTTGTTTGTTTGTTTTTGTCTACTTAGGTAGCTTTTTGGTCAATGCTTTTGATTTGTTAAAAGATTGATTTTGGAAACTGAAGTTGTCGAGAGACTGGAGCCTCTTCAGCTTAAGAGCCTTAGTCTGATCATATTATCAAGTTTGTAGTTGGGGAGCAAAGATATTTTGAAGTATATATAGTCAGAGAGCTGATTGAGAAGTGGAAGCTTAAAAGAGATCCATGATGGGAATTGAGGGGAATTGCTCTGGTCTTCTATTCCTCTTCCTCTTTCTCCTCCTCCTCCTCTTTTTCCTCCTCTTCCTCCTCTTCTTCCTCCTCCTCCTCCTTCTAGTATTCCTCTTCTTCTCCTCCTCTTCCTGCTACTACTAGCACTTTAAAGAATGTTAAGTTTATGAAGAACAAATATTATTTTAGTCTTACTACAATCCTAGTTGATTTAACTCTAGGCCCAGTTGATGAAACTGAGATAGTCAAAGCTTAAGTGATTTACCTTAGCTGGTAAGTATCTCAGGCCAGATTTGTATTTAATTGTCCTGTTCTCTCTATCCACTGTGTCACCTTCCCCTACTACAATAGAAATTATTACTAGAGGGCTGGAGTATGAGCTAGATATTTCCAATTTGTTTTATAGTTATCACTATAAATGTTTTTCCTCCTAACAAATTATAAATTTCTTATGAATAAGGATTATCATTTAAATTTTTCATTCTTTATTATTATTAACAAGCAATAACAAACATGAATGTTTCCATATTCAAAAGATATATATTTGAAATAGTGAATTTCTATTATTGACAGTTATTTTAATTCAACACTATAGTACCTAATTGTATGTGTCCTTATCTGAATTTTCCTCTATTTTCTTCTTTGTAGTTTTAAATATTTCATTATTTAATATTTTAAAAATGAGGGGACTGTTTCAGATGCTATTTGAGATGCCTTCCTTTTATACTTCTAAGATTCTATAATTAGATTTAAATATATTTGGTGATCTACTTAAATTTCATTAAACTAATGCTCTATTTCATAGTTTGATTTGAATACACAAATCTGTAAATATCATTTTCCCCCCTGAGGCAATTGGGGCTAAGTGACTTGCCCAGGGTCATACAGCTGGGAGTGTTAAGTGGCTGAGACTACATTTGAACTCAGGTCCTCCTGACTTCAGGGCTGGTGCTCTATGCACTGCACCAGCTCCCTGCCCCTGTAAATATCATTTAAATGAAAAAAAGTTTCATTTTCTCTTTTTTGTATCTATCTTTGACTACCACTCCTTCCTGTTGCTGTCAAAAGCCCTCTCATGACAAATAAGTGTAGTCAAGCAAAATTAGTTTACACATTGACCATGTCTGAAAATGTACATTTACAGGTCTACTCTTTTTCATGAGGTGGGGGCAAACATACTTATTCATCAGTCTTTTGAAGTCATGATTGGTCATTACATTGATCAGAGTTCTTCAATCTTTCAAAGTTGTCTCTTTTACATTATTGTGGTTGTAATGGACTTGGTCAATAAGGGCTGAGTATTTAGAGCATGTGAAATATGCTCTGCTTGCTACAGATCCATAGTGAGATAAAACTTATCCAAGGGATCCATTAATTAGTTAGTGCTGCCAATCATCAAATCAACATGCACAGATAGTTGTCTGCAGATTTTATTTATGCATGTAGATTTGTATGAAAAGTCAGAGAGGCCAGACCATCATTCTATATAACCCTATATAGAATGTGAATACATAAGCAATGTTTAAACATGGAATTTTATAGAAAGCAGGATGTGAGGGGGAGTGGGGAAAATAAGGATATATGTCTGGAAACAAGTAACAGAAAGGAAAGAATAAACATATTTTCAAAACAGGAACCTTCTTACCCATCCTTGATTCTACAGGTATTATGACCTTCAAGTTTTCAAGAACAACATTTGAAAACTCAAACAGAGATGAAAGCCGGGTCCTCTTCTGATAATATTGATGACGAATTCTGTACCAGAATTTCTTTTCCATCACCATCTTTCTTTTATTATAATGGAAGCAAAAGACCTGAGCCAGAAATTATCTGGCTCCACAATAGGGAAGATTGGTGAGCCTGTTTCTGGAAATATGCAGTGTAAAGGCCCTTTCCCTTCTTGCTTCAGAATAGATTAAGTTATTCTCTATTTTTTGTTGATCTCTCTCTCTCTCCCTCTTTCCCTCTCTCTCTTTGACTTTGTCTCTGTCTCCTTACCTCCCTTCTCCTCCCTGCCCCATCTCTTTTTGTAGGGCAAAATGGGAGTCAGGGTCCTGTCGCTTATCTAGCTGCTATATGTCAGTGAATATGTGGTATTCTTTGAATTATTCTTTCCTGATTTTGGTTGACTGAGTAATAGAGATAGAATGGTACAGGATTAAAACTGAACGTTAGGCATCAAAGATTACCCTTGTGGCTGGAGATAGCATCAATCACTAAGGAACTAGAGAGGATTCCTGGAAAATGGCAGATGTCAGAAAACTTTCACTTCTCCAAATTTCCCCTGCTGAAAAAGATGGAACTTTGCCCCAGAGGCAATGTAGAGCAGTGGAAATAAACAAAAGTCTCAGTAAAGCATTGTTCTTTGAATACAACCTAAGAAGACCCCAAATCAGGAATTGTACCTGAGTTTTGAAATGTAAACATCTTTAGACTAATGCTTCAGAATCAACAAGCAATAAGCCCTGGGGCAGCTGGGATTAAGAGCCTCCCCTTCCCCACCAAAGTTGAAAAACAGCAAACAACAACAAAAATCTGAAACATGTATGGAGAATAATGCCCCAAAGCCTCAGATCTTTTTTACTGTTATTTTCTGAGGTCTGTTCTGGAGTTCAACCTTAGACTCTCCTCTCCACTTTCATGTCATGACCAGAGCCCCTCCCTGGTCATTGGCAAAGACATTGGAGTGGGTCACCATTTCCTTCTCCAGTTCATTTTACAGATAAGGATACTGAGGTTAAATGACCTGCTCAGGGTCTGAGATCATATTTGAACTCAGGTTTTCTGACTGTCAGGCCTGGTGCTCTATCCATTGCACCACCCAGTGTCTATTCTAATTCAGAGCCCCAACTTCCCTGTCAGAACCCTCAGAACTGAATGACTACCAGCAAATCCCTCAAACTCTCTGAGCTTTAGGTTTTCTATTTCTAAACTAGAAATAACATTATTTATACTAACTACTTTATCTATATAAAAGTAAATTTATCTGAGGAGAATTAGACTATAGAGTTCCCAAATAGCTCTTCCTCAATTCTGCTGTAATTAAACCACCAGAAAATCAAGAGTGACCTTCACTTGAGGGAACCAGATTGTTTCTTCCATCATATTAACTTAACTTTGGGGCTTTTTAAGCCTTCAGGTTTCTCTGCCTACTCAAGACTGTGCAGAGTCATGTAAACACCTGAAGTATTGTATACCTAAGGCATTTGGGATTAGGTGTAGTGTAGGCTGAAGAGATCAGATAGAATTTGAGTTTAAAGGAACAGGCAGTGTCCCTTTAATTTGATCTATAGATGTGGTGACATAAGGAGGAACCAACTCCAGCATTTCTAATTTATCATGTAATACCCTGCTACATTGTATGTGTATATACATGTATGTATACATAATATTTTAACCACAGGGATAATATAATGGCTCTTGAGGTCTACCTGGTTCCCTCCCACTTGGCTTTTAAGGAGTTTAGGTGAAAAGTTATGGGTTCAATCATAATTATTCGAAGCCTCCAGTTGGGGAAATTTCTAACACTTAGGCAGAAGTTGGGTCCTTGATTCAAACAAGAAGTTTGACCTTACTTAACAAAGGTAATTACTATTAAGTGGGTAGGATAATGATAGAGCTTCACCCTAAAATTTATTTCATCAGAGTGCTTGCCTAGGATATCTTAGAAGGTTTCTAACTCACTATGTCCTTTTCTTTATTCTTCCTTCCTTTCTATTGATTGAGAGGAGTAGAAGAAGAAATAAATAAAAATAGAACAAGAATAGATCTGCCTAGTGATTTTTCTGTAGCTTGCTATTTCTTGATAATTTTGTTTTGCTGTTATTATTAGTACAATTACTATACTGTGTTTCAGTAAATCATAGTTCTTTTTCTTTTTTTTTTTATTTAATAGGCTTTTATTTACAGGATATATACATGGGTAACTTTACAGCATTAACAATTGCCAAACCTCTTGTTCCAATTTTTCACCTCTTACCCCCCCCCCACCCCCTCCCCTAAATGGCAGGATGACCAGTAGATGTTAAATATATTAAAATATAACTTAGATACACAATAAGTATACATGACCAAAACATTATTTTGCTGTACAAAAAGAATCAGGCTCTGAATTATTGTACAATTAGCTTGTGAAGGAAATCAAAAATGCAATTCATACAGTTCTTAAGGAAATAATAAATTATCCATCTTTGTGAATAGAGTTAGTTATGAATGAGAAGAGGAGATTCCAAATGTGGGGAAAGGGAGCTCAGAGATAAATTGATATTTTCTATTTTGGGCAATATAATCCACATTTCAGGTCTTACCTCTGCCTCTACGTAGAATCCAGAGCATGATCATGGTAGCAGTGGTGATAGAGGAAGAGAGGATAAGTTATTTGCATGTAGTTATAGTGCCATCTCATGAGCATTGAAGAAAACTGCAGCATGGAGAAAAACAATCTGTCCGCTGCTCACCCCTGACATTGTCACTGGATGATGGCCCAAGGACAGTTCCAAATGGTGGACAAAATCTTTGTTTTCCCCTCTCCCAGGTTGGTTGATCAATTAATTAACCAATTACTTTCTTGATGCGCTATAGTGTGCTACTACCCCTCTCCTCCTACTCCCCCCCCCCCCAAAAAAAAAAGCCAAGGGAATGAGCCATCTGTGGGTGAGCATAATTTGGAAGCACCACCAAGTAAACATATACTTAATAGTCTATGACTCTGGGCAAATCACTTAAATCTTCTAAACTGGCAAAGGCTACAAATCAGGTATAGATTTATTGTATTATTGATTTCTAGAACATAAGAAAGTGATGGAGAAATGTTAACTAAAATGAATATTAAACTTCTAAGTTATCAGTGTATACTTTTTTTTAATCCCAGAAATCTGGTTGTTAAACATTTACTAGCACACCCCTACTTTAATTCTGAAATTCTGTGATTCTATGGTAACTTCAAAATTTTTTTTGTATTATTTCTCTTCACTCAACTTTCTAGACAAACTGGCCCATCAGCTGGTCCCCAAACTTGACATATCATCTTCCCATGTGTGTGCTTTTACCAGGTTGTCCCCTGTGCCTGAAATTTACTCTCTCCTCATCTTTCCCTTTTAACATCTCTAGTTTCCTTCAAAGTTCATTTCAGATACCCCTTCACATTCAAAGCCTTTCCTGATCACTTCAGTCGTTAGTGTTTTTTCTCCAAGTTATCTTATATTTGTTTGTCTCTGTCCATGTTGTGTCCTCCTAGAAGAATACAAGCTTCTTGAGGGCATGGATCATTTCATTTTTTGTCTTTCTGTCTCCCCAAATCTAGCACAGTATTTGCACATAATAGGCACTTGAATGTTTTTAAAGAAAAGTAACAGGTCCTAGGATCTGTGCTTTCCCACATCCAGCTCTGAATGTGCCCCAAGTTGGGGTGGGAGAACACTCCCCATGTGACATTGGATAATTGATATGATGTCTCTGGGCTTATCTATAAAATGAGGGAGATGGAGGAGATGCTCTTTAAGGATCCCTACAACTCTAAATTCTATGCATGCGGGGCAGGGTACTATCATTTCCAGCCAGTTTCATGATTGTTTTTAAAGCCTCCTTCCCATACTTTTGGTGGTTGAGTTTTGTCATTTGTGTCAGATTCATTGTGACCACATTTGGGTTTTCTTGTCAAGATACTAGAGTGCTTTGTCTTTTCCTTCTCCAGCTCATTAAAAAAAAACTTTTACTGGTATATATTTTTTTCAATTATAAGTAAATATGGTTTCCAACATTCATTTTTGTGGGCTTTTTGAGTTCCAATTTTTTCCCCTCCTCTTCCCTTCCCCAACACAGTATGCCAGCTGATATAGATTATATATGTACAATCAATTTTTAACATATGCATTATGTTGAGAAAGAAAAATCAGAACAAAAGGGGGAAAACCAAGAGAAAACAACAGCAACAACAAAAACGATGCAAGTAGTATGCTTTGATTCATATTCAGTCTTCAAACTTTCTCTGGATGTATATAGCATTTTCCATCCAAAGAATCTTTTCTACAATTCATTTTACAAATGAGGAGCTGAGGCAGAGTCAAGTGACTTGTCCGGGGTCACCTAACTACTAGTGTCGGAGGCCATATTTGAACTTAGGAAGAGGAATCTTCCTCACTCCAGGTCCAGCTCTGTGCACTATGGCGTCACTTAGCTGTCCTAGGACTGCCTACCATCCAAGACAGCAGGATTTATGGTGGAAAAGGAAGCCTTTCACTCCTTCTGTAAGTGGGTAAATTGAACCATCTCCATTTAGATGGGCAGCAAAGCTAGTGCCAAATGTGCTAGGGAGACTATATTCAAATCCTATCCCTGCTACTCATTAACTGGGTGATCCTGGGCAAGTTGCAATCTTTCTGAGCCTTGATTTACTTCTCTGTAAAATGATACCTTTTATTCAAAAGAAATATGTAGAAAGCAAAGTTCTCTATAAGTGTCAATTCTTGTTTTAATTATTTTTCCAGAAAGCTCCAGGGTTCTTTGGCCCCTGTCCCCTTTCCCTTCCCAATAGATGAAGTAATGGATGACCACTGTCAGAATGCCCTCTAGGGGACTCTTCTGAGAAAAGCATCCCAATCCCTGATAAATCTCTGATTATTTTTATTGTCTCTACTATTGTCTCAAGAGTGCTTAGAAGTTCTAGAAAGAATCTGGAAACACCGATAACCTTAGATCACTTTATTTATTTATTTTTTAATAAACATATGGGTTGTGATTTGTGACACAGAGAGTAAACCTGGAAAAATTGCTAGATAAGGTGATAGAGGTTTGAATTTCTTCTCCGATAAAATGAAGGAAAGAAGGCAAGAAGAATTAATCAGTAAAGATGTCTTTAAAAGCTAATACTTTGTGTTTTAGTTAATGGAAACTATCAGCAGTGTTACAAAAAATGAAACAGACTTGCATGAACTGATGCTAAGTGAAGTGAGTAGAACCAAGAGAACATTATACACAACAACAACAAAATTAAATGATAATCAATTGTGATGGACTTGGCTCTTTTCAACAATGAGGTGATTCAAGGCAATTCCAATGGATTTGTGATGGAAAGAGCTATCTTCATCCAGAGAGCACTATGGAGACTGAATATGGATCAAAGTATATAGTATTTTCACTTTTGTTGTTGTTATTGTTGTTATTTGTATGCTTGAGTTTTTTCCCTCGTTTTTTTCTTTAAAATTTTGATCTGATTTTTCTTGTGCATCATTATGAATATGAAAATATGTTTAGAAGAATTGCACATGTTTAACCTATATTGGATTGCTTGCTGTCTGGGAGGGAGAAAGATTTGGAATACAAGGTTTTGCAAAGGTGAGTGTTGAAAACTGTTTTGTATGTATTTGGAAAAATAAAAAGCTATCAACATAACCCCCCCCCCAAAAAAAAAAAAGCATAAGGACATAAGAATGGATAAGTTAGGAGAATAGTCATTGGGCACTAGAAGCAATGTTAATTTTAAAGAAGCATAAGTCAAAAATACACTTCATATAACAACATGGGCAAAGAGTTAGGGAAGATGAGACATATACAGCATTTAAATGTAGTGTTTCATAGAATCAAGGATTTACATCTAATAGGGACTTCAGATACTATCCAGTCCTCTCATTTTACAAAAGAGGAACTCAGAGAGGTTGAATGACTTAACCTAAAGCCACAGAGGTAATAAGGGACAGAAGCAGGATTATACTCAGATCCTCTGACTCCAAATATGGCACTTGTCCCACTGTACCATGCTACCTCTCATTTCCTAAAGCTCAATTGTATGCTTTGGTCCATAAGAGTAAATATAAAAATAAAAAGTCACTGGAATGTCATTTGGACCATGGTATAGTAGGTGGATTTGGAGTCTGGAGACCTGGGTTCAAAATCTGGATCTGTTATTAGTGCCTGGCTCAAATCTGAGCCTCAATTTCTCCTTTTGCTCACCCTCTGGCTCTTTATTTATGATCTTATGTCCTATTCCGGCCTTAAAGGATTACATAGCCTTCTTAAGGTGGCAAGTTACTCATGAAACAATAGCAAAGGATACATATACATGCATATATATGTATATATGGGATATATATATACATATACACACATATATACTTAAGTTCCATATTGTAAAATATAGACTCTAATTGTTTGAGTTCAGAGAAGAGAAGCTTAATAGTAGTTAACATAGTCTGAGAAGGCTTTATGAAAGAAGTGCCACTCACCAGTTTGGAAATATGCTCAAAAAGTTATCAAAGAGTGTATACTCTTTGACCCAGCAGTGTTTCTACTGGGCTTATATCCCAAAGAGATCTTAAAGGAGGGAAAGAGACACACATGTGCAAAAATGTTTGTGGCAGCCCTTTTTGTAGTGGCCAGAAACTTGAAACTTAGTCCATGCCCATCAATTGGAGAATGGCTGAATAAATTGTAGTATATGAATGTTATGGAATATTATGGTTCTGTAAGAAATGACCAACAGGATGATTTCAGAAAGGTGTGAAGAGACTTACATGAACCGATGCTAAGTGAAATGAGCAGAACCAGGAGGTCATTATACATGACAACAAGAAGACTATATGATGATCAATTCTGATGGACGTGGCTCTCTTCAACAATGAGATGATTCAAACCAGTTCCAATTGTTCAGTGATGAAGAAAGCCATATACACCCAGAGAGAGGCCTGTGGGAACTCAGTGTGGACCACAACATAGCATTTTCACACTTTCTGTTGATGTTTGCTTGCATTTTGTTTTCCTTTTTAGGTTTTCTTTTCTTACTAGATCTGATTTTGTGCAGCAAGATACCTATATAAATATGTATACATATATTGGATCTGACATATATTTTAACATATTTAACATGAATTGGACTACCTGCCATCTAGGGGAGGGGGATGAGGGAAGGAGGGAAAAATTTGGAATAGAAAGTTTTGCAAGGATCAGTATTGAAAAATTACCATGCATATGTTTTGTAAATAAAAAAGCTTTAATAAAAATTTTTTTAAAAAAAGAAAAGAAAGAAGTGCCACTTAAACTGTATTTTGAAGCATTAAAAGCTAGGGTTTACATTCTGGAGAGCAATTTGGAACTATGCTCAAAAAGTTATCAAACTGTGCATACCCTTTGATCCAGCAGTGTTACTACTGGGCTTATATCCCAAAGAGATCATAAAGAAGGGAAAGGGACCTGTATGTGCATGAATGTTTGTGGAAGCCTTCTTTGTAGTGGCCAGAAACTGGAAACTGAGTGGATGCCCATCAGTTGGAGAATGGCTGAATAAATTGTGATATATGAATATTATGGAATATTATTGTTCTGTAAGAAATGACCAACAGGATGATTTCAGAAAGGCCTGGAGAGACTTACATGAACTGATGCTGAGTGAAACAAGCAGGACCAGGAGATCATTATATACTTCAACAACAATACTATATGATGATCAATTCTGACAGACCTGGCCATCCTCAGCAATGAAAACAACCAAATCAGTTCCAATGGAGCAGTAATGAACTGAACCAGCTACGCCCAGCAAAAGAACTCTGGGAGATGACTAAAACCATTACATTGAATTCCCAATCCCTATATTTTTGCCCACCTGCATTTTTGATTTCCTTCACAAGCTAATTGTAACAATATTTCAGAGTCTGATTCTATTTGTACAGCAAAATAATGGTTTGGTCATGAATACTTATTGTATATCTAATTTATATTTTAATATATTTAACATCTACTGGTCATCCTGCCATCTGGGGGAGGGGGTGGGGGGTAAGAGGGGAAAAATTAGAACAAGAGGTTTGGCAATTGTCAATGCTGTAAAGTTACCCATACATATAACTTGTAAATAAAAGGCTATTAAATAAATTAAAAAAAAAAAAAAGAGCTAGGGTCAAGTTATGTTGAAGGGACAAAGAAAGGCATTCCTGAAGAGAAAAACCTGAATAAGGAAAAAAAAGTTTCCTATTTCATAGCTTACATTTTATAAAGTATAGCCATGACATTTTGTTGTTATTATTTTGTTTTTCAGGTGGTTGAATCTGGCAGTTCAGTTTGACTAAGTTGATGCAAAGTTTTCATAGATTGAAAACACATGGGGAACTTCTTCATTTTATTAAGTCACACAAAACCAAAATCCAAAGCAAGAGAAGTTGGATGAATTTTTTTTGGACTTACTGAAAGATCTGAGCTTTAAACAAACCTCAAACAACCTCTTATCTTATTGAACCTAGACCAGGCCCAGCCCTGGGTGAGTTTGATCATCATCAAACAGGGATTGAATGCCTTTGATTCATTTCGATGGAATGCCCTTCCTCTCCATCTCTGCCTCTGGAAATCCCTAGTCTTTTTCCTTCATAGTTCAACTGCAGCCAACAACCAGGTTTTGACATTAAGACTTCCAGATCCTCCCCAGTGCCAGGCTCTCCGCTTCCCCCATCTCCTTCAAATGACTTTGTATTTATTTTATATATGCTTACATATGTACATCTTATCTCCCCTGATGAAATTGAAGGTCTTTGAAGGACCGCATACCCTTAGAACCTGGAATAGTGTCTAGTCCATGTTGTCCAGTCATTTTAGACTCTTGTGATCTCAGTTGGTTGGTTGATCTTTTGTTTTTTGTTTTTTTTTGGTTGATTAATGGTCATTAAGAAGTGACCAGAAGTCACTCTGGTTTTTTGACTCCAGGCAAAAATGTTCTGTTCCCCTTTTCACCTGGCTTTTTTAGGGAGTCAAGGTCAGAAAGATCTTGCCGCAAAGTTCTTAATTATTTGAGAGGATGTAAAGTGGCATTTTAGCTTTACAGAAATAGATAAGAGTGGGAAGTACACACCAAGAGAGAATGTTAGATCCAGTCTCAAAGATTTCACCTCTCAGACATGCTCAAGAGTCTACTGGGGGTCGGGCTGGAGTCAGAAGAGCTATATTTGAAAACTCAGCTCCACTATTCACCCATTCTCTGTGTGATGCTGGGTAATTCCCTACCTTCTGGATTTCAGTTCCCTCTTCTTTGAAATAAGTTCTTGTTAAGTTGTTTCTGATTTTTTAATGATTCTATTTGGAGTTTTCTTGACAAAAAATACTGGAGTGGTTTACCATTTTCTTCTGAAGCTCACTTTACAGGTGAGAAAACTGAGGCAAATAAGGTTAAGTAACTTGTCCAGGGTCATGAAGCTGGTAAATATTTGAAACCAGATTTGAATTCAGAAAGAATTTTCCTGACTCCAGGCCCACCACTCTGATTTATCAACCTGCAAAATAAATAATTTAGATTAACAATAATCCCATAGGTTAGCATCGGAAAGGATGATAGAGATTGTTGCCAAGTCCTAGTTCTACCTTTTACAGATGAGGAAACTGAGACCCAGGGTACTTTAAGTTTTTGCAAAGTGCTTTAACTCTTTTCTCACCTGATCCTCACAGTAACTCTGAGAGACAAGATTTATTATTTATTATTTCCATTGTAGAGATGAGAAAGCTGAGGCTCATAGCTGGTAAATGATTTGCTCAGAGTCACCTAGGTATTCCTAACTCCAAAGCCAACACTTGCCATATTTTCCCACATGGTTTCTAAGAAAGTCCTTTCAACCTTGAAATTCCATGATACAGTGAAATATAATATTTCCATCATAAAAATAACCTCCCCTGATGCCTTGCTTTAATGCCAGCAGTGTGTGGGTAATCCTAGATTCTAAAAGGCTCTGTCTTGTGGAACTCAAATGCCAGAAAGTCCAACCAATCCAGACAGGCTTTAACTACAGGTTAGGCCTGTTAGCTTATTCCTAGATTGGCCTTGAGAGGGATGATTTTTTTTCCAGCCACAGTTCAAAGACTCCTACTAAATCCCAGAGGAGTTGCCATAGATTTTGGTGCAGAGAGCATGTCACCCAATGAACTTACAGGTTCTTAAAGAATGACACTAATGCTTAACTTCTTTTCTATTAAGCTTTCTTGAATTTTGTCCATTGTGTGATCATTTTCCCATCTTGACCTCTAATCAAGGTTATATTTTTATTTCCAAGGTGTTTTTACCCTGATGCACATGTTAGATAGGGGAGTGTAGGACTTGGTAATAGGAAGACCCAAATTAAATGAGTTCACCTAGTCCCATGATTCCTTGTTAATATTCTGAGAATCTCATAGGGGCTTGAGCTAAAATTTTTAAAATAGCATCCGAAGTGGTAAATAATTGCCCAATTATATTTCTATAAACAAATAATAGTAAGCATATGAGGTCTTTGTAGACAATTTCTGTTAATCTTATAGGATATTTCACATAAAAATACTCTTATTTTATAATTAGTTTTGTAATTTTTATATTGATTTTTCACATTTTTAAGTAGAATAAAATTTATATTTTATGATTATATAACAATAAATATATTATAATGTAAAATATAAATCTAGTAACCAAGTAACAAAATTTTTGGAACTTTTTTGGGGGTAAAAATCATCATTGTAATTATCATAAGCACTTCAAGCATAGATCTAAAGGAATGTTATGAGTAGCATATTAAATTACCTTAGGGTTCACAACACATTTTTTTGGATTGTTGTTGAGAGCAAATAGAAGAACCAAAAAACATTGGGTCCCAATACTCTATTTCAATTGAATTGTGTAACTAGATGAGCTTTTAGGTACTTTCCAGCTGGAAAGAGTTAAATTTGAAGGCACTGGACAGGAGACAGCAAAGTGATTTAGTGAATAGAGGCTCAAAAAAGATAAATTCAAATTCTCTGTCAGATAGTTACTAGATATGAACTTTGGAAGTCACTTGATCTCTTTCATCTGCAAAATGGGGATAATAGCACGTCCTTCATGCAATTGTCAGGATTAAAAAAGATGCCATATATAAAGTACTTTGCTGACTACAAATGAAACTAACATTTCTGGGACTTAGTTTAATCATTTGGAAAATGAGGGCACTGGATTTGATTGCCTCTGAGATCCTTTCTAATTCTAAATCTATGACACTACGAACATTTCTGAGCCTCAGTTTCCTTATCTGTAAAATGAAAGAGTTGGCTTGGATGATCTGTGGGGTCCCTTCTAGTTCTACATCTTTGAACTTATGTCTCCTCTAATTGTACCTACTGTCCTTATAGACCATCTTATGTTCAGAATCTGTTCTGTTTTAAAAATGTAACTCTTTTACTGGGTCTGTATTCCAGAGACCATAAAGAAGGGAAAAGGATCCAAATGTGCAAAAATGTTTGTAATAGCCCTTTTTGTAGTTGCAAGGAACTGCAAATTGAGTGGATGTCCCTCAGGTGTGAAATGGCTGAATAAGTTATGGTGTGTGAATGTAATGGAAATTATTGTTCTGTAAGAAATGATTAGCAGGATGATTTCAGAGAGACCTGGAGAAACTTACCTGAACTGATGCTAAGTGAAATGAGCAGAACCAAGTGAACACTGTACATAGTATCAACAAGATTATATGATGATCAACTGTGATAGACTTGGCTCTTTTCAACAATGAGATGATTCAAGATAATTCCAACAGACTTGTGAAGGAAAGTGCCATCCACATGCAGAGAGAGAACTATGGAGACTGAATGTGAATCAAAACATAGTATTTTCACTTTTTTTGTTGTTTGCTTGTTTTTTTCCATTACTGTATTTTTTTCCTTTTGTTCTGATTTTTTTTGGGGGGGGCATAGCATGACCGATATGGAAATATGGTTAGAAGAATTTAACTTTTACCCAATTAGTTTGCTGTTTTGGGGATGGAGAGGGAGAAAAATTTGAAACATAAGGTTTTGCAAATGTGAAGATGAATACATCTTTGCATGTATTTGGAAAAATAAAATACTATTAAAAATGTAACTAACTGGTATAAACCCTTCACAGAAAATTCATCCACTTCAGAAAGCAGTTGAGACACAAAAGGCAGATTTCATTGATACTCAAGAGCAGGATTATTATTGTCTTCCTATTTAGATCTTCAAAGGTTCCCCTACATGTATATAATAAGACTTAGCATTTTCTCTGGCATCTGTAGGGGTTCATCATTGTTTGCTTGTTTCTGCTACCTTTGGTGTCTATGATGACACTAATAGGCAATACAGAGATCCCCCTGTCAGTGAAGTTCTTCTCATCTTGTCATGGAGCTGAGGCCAGCACACTCTGTAGGGGATCTACCAAGGCAGAAAGGTTTTATAGCATGTGTGAGCTGTATTTATTGTCTGAGGACCTACATAGATTAAGTTTGTATTTTAAAATTTTAATTTAGTTTTTTAAAGTTCTGAACTTTTACATAAGAGAACATTTCCATATATACATAAACACATATAATCAACACATATAAAAAGAAAGATTCTATAAGAAACCCATTAAATCTAGCTAAGTTTGGAGAGGCTCATCAACAAAAAATAATGGATGTCCAAACATGGATTGTTTTTTGTTTGTTGTGTTTCTTAATCACAGAAGTTCACAGACACCTAAAGTCTATCTATGTCAGGGGAGTGAGGGCCAACTTGCACTGATAGGATCAGGTCTCAGTCTCCTTCATGACTTTCCATTGCCTTGGGCCTAAGCTGGATAAATACTCAGAAATCAAGGAAAGCAGGGTCTTCTCCAACAAACCTGGTTCTTCTGCCTATCCAGATCTAGGACTCTCCTACCTGTCTTCCTGTCCTGGCCCTAATACCAGGTTTCTTTCTCAGAGATGGACCTGAAGGGTCTTCTGTAGGAATGGAATTAAGGCAAACTCTTTTTCCTCTGGGAAATCATAGCTATAGAATCAAAAGCCTTGGATTAGAATTTCTTTGACTCTCTAATAGGCCTCTTGGACCAGTTACATGGAATCTCTCCCTGCCAGCCTGCGATCTCAGGTCCCTGATCCAGTGCATCATAGGTATGATACCCAATCAGATCCAGTAATCTTGGCTAGCCCAGCTGCACCGTGGCCCCGAGGGGCACCAGGATAGGGCAACCTCTCCTTTGAAAACCTGACAGTACCATTCTTTTACTAGATCTGTTACAAAATTTACTTCACGTGGGAAACCAGCCTGATGGTGCTCAGGTTGACCTTATAGCCAATGTAAAAACTGGGAATCCTAATTTAAAAGTTAAATTTGGAATGCTTTAATTTCTTTGCTGCAGAATCATAGGATTTCAGAGTTGGAAGGGTCTTTAGAAGCATGTAGTCAAATACTTATGTGAACTAAAACACTTTCCAGCTATACACATGCAAAGGGACCATTTCATCTTTGCTTGAGAAACTTTAGTGATAAAGAGCCTACTACCTCCCCAAACAGCTGAACTTTGAGATAATTTAAGTTCTTAGGAAGTTGCTATGTCACCCATAAATTTGCTTCTTTGTAACTTCCCACCTAGACCCACATGATTTCTTTCCTTTTCACCTTTGCTTCCTCTCTCCATTTTAATTCTCATTTTTTAGACTTAGCTCCCTTTCAGACTCAGCCACCCCCTTTAGGAGATCTTTCCTAATTCTCTCCATTATAAGTGCACTTTTCTTTGTATCTTAAGCAGACTTATCAGTGAACATGTTGCATCCTCCAGTAAAGATATTAAAAAAAATAACGTGGACAAAAAGATAGAAAGTAAGAACCTTAAAGAATGGAACTGTCACATTTGTATTTGTATCCATGGCATTTGACATTGTGCTGAAGAAATGCTTGCTTGTTTGTTTCTAGTTCTGTTCTCTGAGAACAAACAGAATTAGTCCAATTCCTTTTCCACAAGACTATTTTTTAAGTATTTGAAATTCCTGTGATTTCGCCTCCCCCAGTGACAGCCACTTAATTGTCTTTTATATTTTTAACCAGTTCAGTTCATCTCTAGAAACTGGGTATGGCAACTGGGTATACGCCACCTTCCTGGCACAGCTGCTAGGAGTTTCAGGATAATGAAGGGTACATTCATCATGTAGAGATGTATGGGGTAGGATGGGATGAATCCAGATAGATATGATTCCCCATAAAAATAAGAGTATAGAGAACTTAAAGATCTGACCTTTATATCAGCAGTTGAATCCTAAAATGCCATAAAATTTTAAACCTTTCATTTCTTCCAAGGCAAGAGAGAGGGTTTGTTTTATGCTCCATGGCTCTTTCTAGGTGCTTGTAAATGCTTAATGAATAAATTTCAGTTATAATGGGCTGCCCTTTAGCCAGCACATCTAGACCCAGAGCTTTAAAGCTACCACTTCTGTGCTTCTGCTGAACCATTCTGTGTCCAAGGCAGGGCTATGTGGCCCACACAGCAGATGGGTGGGAAAATGTATGGAGACAGTGTTCTTTTTGTAGTGCAATATATGTTTCACATTTGTATTTATTTGACTAAGTATCACATGCATGTCAGGGGTGATTGTATAGACCAAAAGACTGACATTTCTATTTTACTCCAGACCTTGATTTAGAATGAGTAAGACTCTTTAGAATGAATAAGGTTGATTTCAAATCATAAGGCCTTTCTTGATCTCTAACTCCCTCTTTCCCAGATGCCAGTGCCTCCTCCCATTCCCAACTACTCCACTACTCAAAATTATCTCCTATTTACTTTGGATATATCTTAGAAAACATATTTGTTGGTTTAATAGATAGAACACTGGCCTCAAGGTTAGGAAGACCCGTCTCTGACACATATTGTGTGACCCTGGGCAAGTGACTTAACTTCCAAGAGATTTTACAAAAATTATAAATTACAGAGCAGGTATAGACCTCTATTGGTAGAGGGGGGGTTCCTCACCATTAGCTCTCTATACTAATGGAATCACAGGTTTGCTGAGTGCCCTGCTCCCAAGTATTTGGTACATTTTTATATGCATGCATGTTGTTTCACCCAATTAAAAAGTAAGCTTCTTAAGGTCAGGGACTAATCTTTGTCATTATATATCCAGTGTCTAGCACATGCTAGGTGCTCTGTAAATACTTTTTGTTGAATATGATTATTGATAATGGTTAGTTAAATAGGCTTAAGGCTTTCAAAAAAAACCTTATGTTTTAAAAAAGTGGTCATCCCCCAGCCCTTGCCCCCATTCCATACATTTTTGTGCATGCAAATAGAAGATGAGCTAACAGTATAAAGCAGGGAATTTGGCTAGTGTTTTGGAGAAGAATATTGTGTCACTTTGTGCACAAATCATTGTCACCAAACAGAGAAGAGTTACATTTCCATTCCAGCAAATTCTGACAGTGATTAAAAATAATATGATCTCTCAGGCTAATCAGTGTCAAAAACATACAGACAAAGGAGTATAGACTCAGAATAAATGTATTCAATGCATTATAAAGTAAAAATATAATCTGGAGGAAGGTTATCAGATATAACAAAACCCTTAGTTCTATACACAGAAGCCTGTCCTGCAAGCACTTGTTATGACATGGAGAATATGGGAGGGTAAAGGGAATTATTTTCTGATAAGGAATGTTCTGGGATTCCATGTGGGAAAAGACCATGTGACATTGGAGGAGATGAAAGAAAACCCACAGAGTGTTTATATTCAAGGTCTCTCTGTGAATGTTCCTGATGTGTTTCTGAAAAAGACATTTTGTGATGGTCTTCTTGGTCCATAAGAAGATGGAGGGGAAAGGAGATAAGAAAAAGGTGGGGGAGAGGAGTCTTGATTCTTATGATGTCTCTCAATTTTCATGGATTTCAGATGTCAATATTTCCTCATGAGTTCATCACCTTTCTGAGTACTATTCTGGATGGAGCTCAAGACATCATCCTTTGGGGGCTCTGTGGGGGGGCAATCCTTAATTGGGGGCTCTGTGAGTGAGGGATAATTTTGGGAAGTTCTTATTGGCATCCTGACTGCTAGGACAGATTATATTACAATGAATCCTGTTTGAAGTCTCTTGTTGAATTGAAATTTTGTCATATCCAGGATTACTAAACATTTTTTTTTTTTACATTAGAACTATTTGTTACCGGAAACTTTCATGTTATAATGGTATTTGATGTTTTGTTTCTGAGTTACAACAGCGGATTGGATTCAGACATGCCTTTCCAGGCTTGATTTCTGCTTTGAAGTTCATTGAAAGGAAGCTCTTGGTTGGGGTGAAAACTGTCCCTAAATTTGCACGTTCAAAATTCTGTCTTTGCACAGGGGATCTGTCTTCTTTCCAGCCAACATTCATGACAAGTTAATGTAGTCTCAATTTAGCTCTCTTTAGTAACAGATTTGTCATTGCCAAGATGACTATTCATGGGGTATGGATAGCCAGTTGTTTGCAGAGAGAATAGAAAACAAGGGTCTTTTTCTTTCCCAAATCATAAAAATTCCTAATTTGCCATTTTAAGATAGCAGCGAAGACATCCGGGTTTCCTCTAAGGCAGTATCTCCTCATGAGAAGTACCCTGGGTCACATACAAAAGGATATTATGACGGAGAAGGGTCTGGTGAATTTCTGAAGGGTTGGTTTGTTTTACTGGAGTCTAGAAAGGTCCCTGGTCTTCCTTGTTTGCTTGAACACTGTGGTGTCTATTCAGGCTGTGGACATGTTGTGTCAGTGCTGCTGTTGTCGAGTGTTTTTGGTATTTGTTTTCTATTTTGCTGAGCAAAAAAAAAAATCATTCCCAGAGAGATAATTGAAAAATCCAAGGATACAGGAAGAAGTTGAGCAACTATCAGGTTTTTCCTCAAACTGCCTCCAAATATGCTTCTCTCTTGTTTCATCTGTTAGGTGGGCAAATAGTTTGATCTTAAGCATTTCCTCTCCTTCCACTGCCATTGATTTTCTCTTCCCCCACCCTCAACATATCCCCAGGTGTCTCTGTGGTTTGATCACTTCTTTAATACTGATCTGAGAAGAACGAGGCTTGGAGGACTGGGGGACTAGCTGCCTCTCCTGGAGGGGTAGAGCTGCCGTCCTGAGAAGGTTCTGACAGGTCCCCATATTCACTGTTATAAAACGTCTGACCGGCAGCTGGTGTCTGGTAAGACGGCCGACATCTGCCTCTCAGGGCTAAGCGCTCCTCTGTCTGATCCATGTTTCTGCCAGAGCCTTTACAGCTAGGAAAAAAGAGAGAAAGAGAAGAGGAGTTTAGGACTTCATTGATTGGTTCAGATTCATCTAAGCTTCTTGGATTCAAAGGGTAAGACACTAAAATGAAGGCTGTGCCCTGTAAAAAAATGGTGGAACATACCACTCAGCAGGAAAAAAAAAGCCTCTGGCTTTTCCCAATCCATTCCTACATATCTCCCAATTTAATGTAATCACATTCCTTAAAAATCAGCTCAAAACCCCATACTATTTACTGGCTCTCTACTGTGTAAAAGAAAATGGTCTAGCTCATTAGCCAGCTTATCTCAGTGGCTCTTTTTTTTTTTTTTTTAAAGAAACTCTTTAGAAGGTGCTACTATCTTATGTTTACATTGCTTTAATTTCTCATTATTCCCTTTCCTGATTTCCTACTCAGAATCATTTCTTATAATAAAGAATAAAAGAGAAAGGGAAGGAAAAGTTCATGATACATCAAAACTATGCATGTGATACCTATAATGTTCCATACCCATAGTCCCCCACCTCTGAAAAGAGAATTATATTTTCTCATCTTTCCTCTTATGCCAAGCTTGATCTTTATAAGTACAGAGTAGGATTTCCCCTTTTTTCTCTTTCCATAGTTTCCATCCCTGAATTTCATAGGATCTTAAATTTAGAGGTAGAAGGAATATTAAAGGCCATTTAATCAATAAGGAAATTGGTCTTAGAAAGGTTAAGTGATGTGCTCGGCATCACACAGCTAGTGTCTGTTGTCCTGTGTTTTTGGTTTTTTGTTTTTAAAAGATAGTATCATATACATTATAGATTAACAAATGTATTTTGTTGACCTAAGTAATGGGAAAAAATTAATGAAGAGGCTGGAAACAATGAAACACAATTTCTTCCATATATCAGGGAGGTAGGGGCTACTAGGATAAAACATTGAGTATCTATAGTAGATGTTTTTGCTTACTTGTTTTTCTTTATCACAGGAAGGGAAAATTGGATCTGTCCCGGGGGAGTGATCATGATGAAAAGACAAAAAGCATGAATATAGCTTAATTAAAAAAAAAGTTTAGTTGAGTTGAATTGAGTTACTTTATTTATATGGACGGAGAGGAAAGCCCCATGTTCAGTGAAAGAGAATCTTCTGTAGCTCAGACTTGGAAATCTATTACTTACTATGATGTAGACAAAGAAGAACATATCCAGGACTGGTGAATTGCAATTACCTGAATCCCCCTTCTTTTCTGTGTCTGTTTTCTATCCTCTCAAATTCTTCAGAGGCCAAGACCATTCCACTATCAGTTTGGTTTTCCTACAGAAAAAGAGAAAGCAAGCTTCATCTTTATAGGTTTTGTTTTGTCTCCTTAGCTGACTCTACATTGAAGTACAAGTGGGGAAGAAATGCAAGGAATGTCCACCCCATGAAAGGATCAAGGAATCAGATCTACGCTGGAGGAGCCGCAGAGGCCATCTAATCCAATTTCTTAATTTCATCAATGGGGAAACTGAGGCTCAGGCAATTGTAGTGACTTTCCCAAAATCAAAAAGAAAGAGTAAATATCAGAGGTAGTAAATGAGCTTGGGTGCCTTGGCCTCTGCAGACAGTGTGCTTTCTCTTTCTTGGGTCAGTGAGTCAATCAATCAGTCACCGAACATTATTAAGTACTAAATAAACAGGTACTGTGATAATTTACAGAGAAAGACAAAAATCACTGGGCACTCTCAAATGACTCAACCTCAGAATTTTTTTTTAAATAATCGGTGTAAGTAGCATAAAAATGCATTGTTGTCTGCTTTGCTGCTGCTGGAACCTCCTGTGTATGTTGTTCCCTTATTAGAAAATGAGCTCTTAGAGATCAGGGTTTGTCTTGATTTTCCATTTTGTATCCTCATCACAGCTCAATACTCTGACTTAGTAAGTACTTAATGAATGCTTTTTTTCTTCCTCCTTTCCTCCCTTCCTCCCTCTCTCCTTTTTTTCTTCTCCCCTCTCTTGCCTCCCTTCCTCTCTTTCTTGCTTCCTTTTTCCCTCTCTCTCTCTCTTCTTTCTCTCCCTCCTTCCCTTTTTTCCTCCCTTCTTTCCTTTAATAGACTATTACAAAAGTCTTCTGGTTGTTTTTCTGCTTTTAAGTCAAATATAAAATACTCTATATAGCTTTTAAAGCCCTTCATAATTGGCCCCATCCCACCTTTCCAATCTTCTTATACCTAATAATACAGGAACTCCATGACAGAATGACTGATCTTGCTGTCCTCTCACAAAGCTTGTTACATCGCCCAACCTGAGGCTGTCGTGGATCCTGGAACCCTCCCCCTCTTCATTTCTGCCTCTCAGTTTTCCATCAGATTTCAGCTAAAGTTTCACTTACAGGAAGCCTTTCCTGATCCCTCTTAATGCAAGTGCCTTCCCTCCTTCCCTTCAGATTTACTCCAAATTGTTTGTAGCCAAACAAAATTTGAAAGTTACTTCCCGTTAGACTATGAGGCTCTTAAGGGCAGGGATTATCTTAAATTTCTTTGTATCCCCAGTGCTTAGAACAGTGCCTGGCACACAGCAATTTAATAAATGCTTGTTGACTTGATTTGAAGCATAAAACTCTAGCAAATCCCAGGTTCCAGGATAGTATGGTGGTAACACAAGGGAGGGAGCTATTTACAGACATAGATCTTATTCCCTAAATGCAGCCAAAGGCCATTTCTGAGACAGCCAGGGATACTTTCTGTCAAAATAGGCCACGTTTCATTCCTCACAGTCATTCTATGCATTAGTAGTATGTATAATTTCTCTCCATTTTACTGAGGAAATGACTTGCCCCTAGCTAATAAGCATTAGCAGACTCCAACTCAGGTCTTCTGACGCCAAGGCCTGGGTTAGCTCCAACTGGATTCTTTGCCTTTCCCATCTCTGTTGCCCTTATTTGTTAATATAGAAATGTTCTTCGCTTCCCCTTTCCCCCTAGTTTAAGAAGGCTGTTAGTCTAGGGATGTAATTCATTGTGGTAGAAGGAAATGGCTTTGTAAGACTGAATTCTAATCTGCACAAGCCATTAGACTCCATCCTGGGAGTGTCTGGGATGATATTTGAACTAAAGGCATCCCTTAGAAATGAAGATTAGGACACTTAGTCACTAGTGGACTCCATTAGTGGGTCAGAATGAGATACCCTCTATGCAGGAAGGGAAGTGTTGGAAAAAGCCACAGGGGCAGGTTGAAGGACTGTTGTTTCCAGGAGGATGCTTCTGTTGGGGCTCAGAGTACTCTAGAGACACTAAGACAGAGCTGGCAGGATTGACCTTGTAATCCCTGACCTCCACAGCAGGAGGGGGTACAGGCCTTTTGTAAACAGAAATCACTCTGTATAGCAGGTCTGGGAACTCTGTTGGCAATACTGTTTCCTTGCTGCTATTTGGAATTTAAATTTTTACTTTCAAATTCTGAGACACTTGTTTGCTGGGAAAGGCCTTATCTCTGTTCCAAACAGGCATTTCCTGACCTTTCATAACACTAGGGCCAATTTCTCTTTCCTCCGCCTTTACTTACCGGATGTGTTTTAGATGATGTATGAGTCATTGGAAATTCTTCAAAGGTTTTTATTCTTGATGGACACCTGATTTGATTCCCTCCAGTCAAACAACTTGGAAATGATACACAATTATAGTATCTGTTTAAAAGAAAAATACATTATCTTGGGCTGAAAATGCTATTGGAAAACCTAAACTGACCACAATACTAAATGTACTCCTTAAAGTTCCCATTCTGTTCCTTGCTTGTCTATGGGTAAGCCCCTGGCAGCTAAAGAATTGTACAGCTGGAGGAGGACAAGGGGGCCAGCTGCCTAGAGAGGAATGATAGGGGAATACCTTCCTTGGAGTCACTTTTCCATTCTTACAATTGAAAGCAGAGCATTTCTGCTCCTGGAATAATTTCTTAAGCAAAGAAATTGTGTTCACCATTCTGGCAGGCAGAAGGTTTGAAGGGTGAGGGATGTATATATGATGATTTCTTTGGTGGACCTGGAGATATCTCTGTTGGACTAAGGATGGTGGGATGGAAGGGACCTTAGAAGCCATCTAATTTAATTTTATATATGAAGATGAACATGTCTTGAGAAAGTTTTCAAAGGAGATCTTATTCAAATTTGGGTTGAATTAGATGGTCTTTGAGCTCTTTTTCCCCTCTAAGATCTTGGGATTCTAACTCTGACTTGCCCAAACTTGTAGAGATGACAAGTAGCACGGGGGATGAGAGTCTAACCTATGTCCATTATCTCCAAAGAGCAGAGCTTAAATAGTGCCTAGTATATATAGGAACTTAATATATTCCTGTCAACTGACCATTCTTTCCAAGGAGTCCCAATAAGCAGAAAATAAAAAATAATGCACAAACTCCAAATGTTCCTTTATACTTACTGACTAAGCCCTTGGAACTAGAAGTATTCAGGCCTTTTTAAGGCCCAGGAAGTTCTGGGATTTTATTAAACCAAAAGCTGCCTGTTTTTCGACTATTGTTGCAACTCTTTCCCTGCTATCCCCTCATCCCCAGAAAGAGAACTGACCTTGCTGCTAAACTATGGCAATGGAGTCTCAGGTCATATTCTTCTGCATCCAAGTTGTGATGGGCAGCAGAAGGCCCCTGAGAGAAGCCGTCATCCTCTGAACTTTGCGAGTCATTCAGGGGAATGTAGTCCTTTCCTTCCTGAAGAGAAAGTATAGGTTTATGTCAAAGATGTCCAGTGGCTGATACTAAGTACACTGTCTATGCTGATCCACAGGTCTGCATCTGAGTTGTAAAGCAAATGAAAGTCCTAGGCCAATAGAATGAAGGACTCTCAAAAAATTAACTTGGCTAGGGCTTTTTCAGTGCCTGGGAGCTCCTGAAACATTCTCCTTGCTTACTCTCTGCTTCTGGTCTAACTGCCCAATACCTGCTGGTGGTATTAGATTCTTGGGGCTGTTGATTTTGGTCTCTGTAACCCCAGTACTAGCACAGTGTCCTGCACAAAGTAGTTTTTAATAAATGTTTGTTGATTGATTTCTGTAATGAGACATTTCACCTATTTAGAGCAAATACTAAGGCTACTTAGCAACTATCAGGAAAGAGGAAAAAAGTAAAAGCATTTAATGTGATCACTGTATCTTAAAAAAAATAAAGCTACCTTCCTTTTAGATAAAGATAGATTACTTACCATCTCTATATAGGCAATATAGCAGTGAACACATTCATCTATATACATGAACACATATGCATATACACATTCACACAATGACCTAAATATATACTGAATCACTTATATAACACAGGCATACATATGCACATTGATCAGCACATATATTCACATAAACACATATACATGCATACTATACAAACACACATATCCCTCGATGGACACATGCATTTATATCAACATACAGATTATATAAATACAGTCTTTTCTTCCCTCTGAGGTGGAAAGAAGTACGTATATATTAGGCAAAAATGGGATTCATCCCAGAAAGTAATACCTAGGCAGGCAGAGTCCAGCTGATCCAGGTATGGGGAAAAACATGTATTTACCTGCTGTACATTTTCCTGAAGCAGATCTCCCAGGATCTCTACCAGGTCAGAGAATGCAGGCCTTTCCTTGGGGTCTCCTGACCAGCAACTCAGCATGATGTGGCGGCTGTCAAAGGAAAAACCAGACATTTTTCCTATGTTCTTTCCCTTGAATTAGTTGCCTAATTCTCCAGAAAGCAGGGATAAGCCTTTGAGTGAAGGTGGAAAACTCACATTTCTGCTGTGGCGTACTCTGGAGCCCTCATCCGTGTGCCATCCTTAAGTCTTTGGCAGAATTCTTCATTGATCTGCACACCAGGATAGGGAGAGGCCCCTAGGTGGCCACACACAAAGGTGGTTGGAATAGCAAGAAATCAGAACACAAGAATAATCCAGAGAGTTCCTCTCTAGGACAGTGGGAATTAAGTAGTTTTCTTTTCCTCTAGAGGGATTGCTGCCATTCCATTTTTTTCTTGCCATCAGAACTCCTTCTACCCCACACCAAGTTGCTTCTGTCTCCCAAGCAGATACCAAGAGAACTAAGACCTACTTCATTGCTTGGATTAACAAGAGACAGGCCAGAGAAGTTTGAATTGTTATGTATTTTAATTGCTTATATTTTCTGCCTTTCCTGAGGATTTCAAACTAGACTGCTAAAGTTCATTCATTTAAAACCATGACCTTGGAAACGTCCTTGGGGACCATACTTTAATCATGAGATGGCTTTATTACTATAGCATCATTAGTTTTATACAAGTGAAGGCTTGGTCATGTGTGAAGATAGTTTGAGCCTTAAGTATTTAAACATTTTCTTTGTAGCCCTGTTCATCCCACACTCATAGATTTAGTATTTGGAAGTCATTTATTCCAACTCCTTTGCTTTAGAGTTGATGGAATTGAGGACCTGAGAAGTTAAGTCTTTTGCCCCAAATCACACAGGAAGTAGATGACAAGAATCTGGGATTCAAATGCTGCTTAAACTTTAGCTTCAAATCCAGAACTATCTATTCTTCATCATGCTGCTTTCTAATAATTTTATTAGTTTTTACTCCTATTTTACAAAGGCAAAGGGGCTGGCCAGAGATTTAAGTTCTAGTTGTAGTATCATAAATTTGTAATTGGCAGGAATGTAGAATCATAGACCCTAAGGCCACCTAGTTTATCCAAATCCTTCATTTTGCAGAAGAAACTGAGACCCAGAGAAGTAACAAAAGTGATTTTCCCAAGCTCACAAATTTTTTCCCACTTCACCACATATGACCCAGTTCCACCAACATGCTAAGAAACACTGGGCCAATTATTTCTCCTCCCTTTGTTTCTCCTTCTCTGTAAAATGAAGGAGTTGGACTAGCTGATCTATGGCATCTCTTCCAGTTTTAACATTCTACTTTCCACGTTTTCCCAATGAATGAAAGGTTAAGACTAAGACCTCAGCCACAGATTCCATGACTGTCATCTGAATTCACGAGGTTAAGCTACATTTGCCTTAAATGCACTCTGGGTCTCTTGTTGTGTGACCCTGGACAGGGAACTTCACCTCTTCCCACCTCAGTTTCCTCATCTGTAAAATGAGGATAATAACAGCACTTACATCTCAGGGTTGTTGTTAGGATCAAATGAAATAACCTATATAAAGTGCACTGTGAATCTTAAAGCTCTCTAGAAATGCTAGTTATTATTTAAAAGGCTCAGATTCCTCTTTAATATGTCAGTGTGCACATACATGTTGATATGAAGCCCATCAGTGGACATGTGTGTTGTATACACACATGTATATGCCTATGTTTATTGTGTGTTTGTATAGTATACATGTTGATGTGAATATACATGCTGATCAGTATGTATATGTGATATGTGTCATATCAGTGGCTTAGTACATGTATATATACATACATATATGTGTCATTGTTGTGGATGTGCATGTATATGTATTCATGCATAAAGATGAATGTGTTCATTTCTATGTTGCCTATATAGAGATGGTCAGTAATCTACTTTTATCTAAAAGGAAAGTAGCTCTTTTTTTTTTTTTTTTTTTTTTTTTTTAAGGTACAGTGAGCACATGATTGTGGTCTGAATAAATGAGATTTAGACATATTCTGATCTCCTTATTTAGGACGTAAATACTTAATTAGCCTTTAGTACTTACCTAAGGAAAAGATCTCCCAGAGCAAGACTCCAAAAGACCAGACATCACTTTGGGTGGTATAGACCTTGTCAAAGATGCTTTCTGGGGCCATCCACTTTAGAGGGAGCCGGGCCTGTGATATAAAGGGACCAGCTCTTAATCAAGCTGGGCTTAAACTTGTTAATTCAAAAGGGAGCAGAGGGGAGGGCATAATCACATTCTTCTGAGTGATGCAAAGGTTAAGAGTGGGATGCTCTCCACATCTCTCAATATATCCCTATCATTCCCTTATCACCTCTCCCCTCAACCACAAAAGCCTCTTAATTGCTCTCCATCTCACAAGACTTTCCTTTCTCCATTGCATTACTTAATTTTATCCAAACTACCTAAAGCATAACTCTGGTCATGTTGTCTCTGTCTTCTCTCTCCCCTACTCTCATAAACTCAAGTGACCCCCTATTGCTGCTAGGATCAAATATAAGCTCTTTTGGTTGGTGTTTAAATTTCTTCACGGTTCTACCGTTTCAATCATATTATCTAATATTTCTCTATGTGACCTCTGTAGCTATTCTGACTTATTTTCTCATACACAATGCCTAATCTCCTGACTCTGTGCTTTTGCCTTGGCTGTGCCCATTCTTGGGATGCTTTCCCTCCTCACCTCTGCCTTTTCAAATGCACTAATCCACTTCAGATCCTCCAAGTCTCAAGCAGTCCCTTTTACACAAAACCTTTCTGGTTCCTCAGTCTCTTGTATCTTCCCTCACAAGGTTACCCTATATTTGTTCTTTATGTGTTTTGTACATATTTATTTGTATGTAGACATATAATCTATATCTATATAAAATAGGAAGCTACATGTGGATATCTATTTATGTTTGGGCATATAATGGGCATCCATTACAATGTCGACTTCTTGAAGGCAGAGATTGTTTCCTGTTGATTGGTGCATCTTCAGTGCCTAGCACAGGGCCTGGCTAATGATAGAAACAAATGTTTGTTGATTGATCGATTCTAATAAAAAACAGACTTATTGAATAGTGAGCCTAAATAGTCATCCTCTTCCAGGCGGAGCCTGCTTCCTCCTTTGCCCTTTTGACACTATTGTTCACACTGTTATCAGGACTGCTTCTTTTCCTCAAAGGGCCAGCAGGGTTCCCAGCCAGGTACAGAGAAGGTGAGCTGGGCTCCAACCTTCTCCCAGTTTTGTCCTACAGGGGCATCGGGCCTTCATGCATTCCCAACTTCTGTGTGCCCTCCAGGCTGTGTTGCAAAGCCTGACCTTATTATCTTTGGATCTGTTGGGCCCCAAGCTTCATACTCACACTGCCCTTCCTGACATAATCGGGGTCTTTGTAGATGTCCCGGGCCAGTCCAAAGTCACAGATCTTCACCACGTTGTTCTCTGACAACAAGATGTTTCGAGCAGCCAGGTCTCTATGAATGCACTGGGGAAGGGAAGGAGAGTGAGACGTCAGACAGACTCTCTGGCCAATTAAGGTTTCTTGATGGTGGGTGGGATTAGTCATTGCTAGCTCATGGCTCAGAAGAAGCTGGCAGACAGAATTCAGGGGATTTTTATATTTGGGAGGCCATATATCAACTGTCTGACTCCATTAAGTGTCTTCCCAGCATTTGTAACCAAACCAACCTCCAACGTAGCTCAAGTTATACATATATGCACTTTAAAAGCCCGTTGTCCTTTCCTTACATCATAAACTTGTTCTGTGACACTGGGACAGAAAATGTAGGGGTGGAAGGGAGAGAAAGAGAAGGGGGGAGGTTCCATGGAAACACTGTCATAAATAGCTGATCAGCTCCGTTTTATAATATTTTAGTAGAGTTCAATATTAAATCATAGCATACAGTTATAATTTGCCCGTCATGTTACTATAAAAGGCTGTAGGTGTAGGCAATGTCATAGAGAGTATACTGGGCTGGGCTGGGCTGCTGGCTGACATATGGGTGGTGAGGTTGAATAATGATGTTGTATTCACCTTGGTGTACTTCATAGAGCCTGGCCTCTCATTTCACTGCCCATTCTTACTTTTACCAGACAGCACACCAGGGGAATATGAGGAATTCAAGCCAATCAGTGAGTACTTATTAGCCTATCTGCCTTTAAAGGCTAGCCTAGGGAAAAGGATGAAGTTAATATATAAACCATTGGTTTTGGATCATCTCCAATTTTAGTTATCAGTATCACCTTAATTACTTTGGAGAAGGAAAGTCAACTGTTCTAACAGCAAAGGCTTTGTACTCAGAACTGCTTCATGAGCTACTCTGGCAATAGCTTTCTATTTCCAAATAAAAAGCTGAATTTTTCTCCTGGAGGAGGTGGCACAGGCCTGCAGTCAGGAAGACATAGCTTCAGATATGACCTCAGACATTGACTGTGTGACCCAGGGCAAGTCACTTAATCTCTTTGCCTCAGTTTCTTCATCTGTAAAATGGGAAGAATAATAGCACCATTTCTAGGGTGGTTGTGAGAATAAATTGAAATAATATTTGTAAAGTGCCTATATAGTGGTGGATACTTAATAAAAATTTTTTTGAAACCCTTATTTTTATTTGTGATTTGCCTACAAGGTCATATGAGTGAGTAGTAGAGCCAGAATTCAAATCTTAAATTTTCTAATTTCAAATACTCTGCTTTTTTTTTAATCAGTAATACTTCTACACTATATTGCCTGAAGAAGGATTGAGTTCATAGCCTAGATCTACTCTGAAAGATTTTCCCTGTGCAAGTGCTAAGTGTAATCCAAAGCCTCACTGGTTGACTGTGATCTTGGACACTCCCCAGAGCCTTAATTTCCCTATCTGTTAAAATAAAGATAATATTTGTCCTGTGTCTCACAGAGGACTACTGTAAGGACAATGAAAACAAAATAATTTGTACAGGAAAAAAGTAGATAGAATCCATCTGACATTAAAATATCATGAAAATGCAGCAAAATGACATCACAGTGAACAATTAGGTCCTTAGAGTGATATCATGATTGTCATTTTGTATAATGAGTATTAGTTCTGGAGTCAAAGAATCAAGGTTTAAATACTGCTTCCTACTTGGTGGGTCATTTGATACCTCTGGGCTTCCTTCTCTTTATTCCTAACATAGGAGGCTAGACAAGAATCTTTGGAACTATTCTAGCTTGATCAATGAACAGTAGAAAAGCAGGCCTATAGGGGGTCATCTGGTATTCTATATTAAGGATGTGGTAGTAAAATGAAACAAGATGAAATAATGTTAAGTGGAGTATGTCCACAAAATGGAAGTGTTTGTTGTCATAATTCTTGTTGCTCTTTGACTGTTTGTTCAGAGAATCCCTAATGCTTTTCAGGAGACAGCTTCTTTTAGAAGGGTCAGCAAAACTTCCACCCTTTTCTCACCTTTCTTGAAGCAAGGAACTCCATCCCTCGGGCCACCTGGAAGCTGTAGCAGATCAGGTCTTCCATGGTCAGAGGACTTTGCCACAGGTCATCCTCTGCCCAAAGAAAACCAGGAGAAACATGCATTTAAAACCTAGACTGAAATCACTGGGGTTTGCCTAGGACAGGCTTCTTCTCTTCAGCTCAAACTCCATGAACAAAGAGGGAATGATTAGATTTTCTTATGTGCTTCTGAGGTACGGAAAGTTGGGCTTCTCCTTCTGTATTTGAAAAATTTGAATTAATTCATCTAGATTTGAGGGAGGTCATTCATTTCCAGGGGAAACCAGGATGGAATTCCTATCCCCTCTAGCTGTTAGTCCCTTCACATCTCCTATCCCCCTTTGTATCTACAGAGTGACTTAGTACTGTTTTAAGCTTTAATAACTGCAGAAGTCTAAATGCTACAAACTTACCAAAATTACCATTAAAATTTATTCAGATTTCTTTTACATTGATTTTGTTGTATGAATTTCAAATAATGCATTTTTAATTTTAGTTTTTAATTTCATTCCCTGTTATGGCTAGGATCTTAAGGTTTAGAATTAAAAATGCAGTTTCCAATCACTAAGTAGTAGATGATAAAAGTTTGAAAATTGACTAAGACAATGAATAGCACAAGACAGTGATTGAACTGAATTTTATTAAGAAACATATCAATATTTAAAAAATAAATAATCTTTCAAATTTTTTTTGTAAATTGATAACAACTTCTGAAGTTGTTAAAGTTTAAAATACCAGTAAAACTTTTAAGACATTCTGTATTCATTCATTCCTTTTCCCTTCTTCCCTCTGTCTCTGTCTCTCTATGCTTGTGTGTGTGTCTTTCTCTATCTTTTTCTGTTTCTGTCTCTCTCCTCCCTCTTTGTATATGTATCTCTCTATCTCTCTCCACTCCCATCTGTTTCTGCCTGTTTCTCTCTCTCTCTTTGTCTTTGTCTCAGGCTGTCTCCTACAGATAGTCCTCATAGACTGTAAAAGAGGCTATTTCAACTTTTGTCTTGTATTTCCAGGACCTGACTAGCTAGTACTTAATGAATGCTTATTGTTTGACTGATTGCTTGATTGATTAAATACTTCTGGGAATTGTTAGAGTAGTTGTAAGACTCAAAATTTTTTGAATTTCCATTGGGATAGTTTCAGATGATCAACATGGACTGTGGGGTGGGTGTTCCTGCTTTTCTATGGCAGGGGGGATCATGGCACAAGCACTATGTCATGTGAAAAATGTACTGGATTTTGAATCCAAGGAAAAATCACATTTCTAAGCTCTTCAGCTCTAAAATGAGTCTGTTGGTGTAAATGGCCTTTAAGGCCAATTGATAGATATCTATTCATTTTCCAATTCTTTGTTACTACAAAAAGAGCTGCTACAAACATTTTTGCACGTGTGAATCCTTTTCCCTTCTTTATCATTTCCTTGGGATACATACCCAGTGGTGGCACTGCTGGGTCAAAGGATACGCACAGTTTGATAGTCCTTTGAGCATAGTTGCAGATTGCAGAATGGTTGGATCAGTTCACAATTCCACCAACAATGTATCAGTGTCCCAGTTTTCCCACATCGCTGTAACATTTTTCATTATCTTTTCCTGTCATCTTAGCCAATCTAAGAGGTGTGAGGTGATATCTAGAGTTGTTTTAATTTGCATTTCTCTAATCAATAGTGATTTAGAATATTTTTTCATATGATTGTAGATGGCTTTAATTTCATCATCTGAAAATTGTCTGTTCATGTCCTTTGACCATTTATCAACTGGGCAATGGCTTGAATTCTTATATATTTGGCACATTTCTTTATATATTTTAGAAATGAGACCTTTATCAGAAACACTGGATGTTAAGATTTTCTCCCCGCTTTAAATCTTGTTTCTGCTGGTTTTGTTTGTGCAAAAACTTTTTAATTTAATATAATCAAAGTTGTCCATTTTGCTTTTCATAATGTTCTCTAGTTCTTCTTTGATCATAAATTCCTCCTTTTCCCAAATTATACCCTGTTCTCCTAAATTTTTTTAATGGTATCATCCTTCATGCCCAAATCATGTATCCCCCCATAGCTTTTAATTAAAAAAAGGCAGAGTCCATGAATCTGTCTTTGGCAATGTTTCCAAGGGGTTCATATCTCTGAAGCCAGAACATTTTTCTTACTGTTTCATGGCAATTAGGAAATATGATTCAACCAAGGTGACCCTTACTGGTCAACCATCTATGATAACCCATTCCTGATTATCTTTTCATTAGATTGAATAACTCTGGAGTCATCGTGTATTTTGGGAGGATAACAAAACCATAGATTTAGAGCTGGGAAGGACTTTGGAAGTCACTTAGTCCAGCTGCCTCTTTTTATAGATGAAGAAATCATGGCCCAGAGAAGTTGAATAGCACAAGTAATAAATGGCAGAATTGGAATTCAAATCTTTCAAATCCTACATACCATGGGACAAGAAATCAATTGGTCTCCTCATCCCTAAAGATTTGCCCGTTTTTTGGATTGTAGTTCTCTCTGTTCTTGTCACTGTGCCTGTTTTTCCTTCAGATCCAGGGACAGAAGAACAGTCATCATGCTGATGACCTTGGAACTGTAGGCCAAGAACTAAATTGGTGGAATTCAGAAAAACCAGCTCCCTTACCATCTTGGATAGGCTGGGCCCGGGAAGCAAGGCCTTTCCCCAGCAGAAAGCGAGAGAAGATTGCATTGTCACTGGTGCCAGTCCTGCTCCTTCTGTCTGCCTTCACAGCCTCCACCATGGAACGGACTTGGTTTCGAAGCCTAGGGGACTTTTCCTGGGGAAACAACAGGTGTAAGTGAGTCATACAGCTTAGAAACTTGAAGCTCTCAGTTTCCTTCTGTAATAAGGGATGCTAGGGACCCCATGAAATTTATTTTCCTGAAGGAGAGCTCTAGTCTCCTTCATAACTTCTCTTGGGCAAGGGGAAAAGGGAGTTGACCCTTGGTAAGGAGTTATTAAAACAAGGTCTCTGCACACAGACTGCATGTATGTAAGGGAAAGGAGCTGAATACATACACCTGAAGTTGAACCAAAAGTGCTCCCTGAGGCCATCTCCAATCCTACTTTCTGTCCCACCCTTCCCACAGGTCAATACCCTTTGGGACTCTGTGTCAGGGGCAAGGTTTGTGCACTACAGTGAGACCCATAGAAAGTGTAGAGCCCAGTGCCATAGCAGCCTTAGATTTATTTGAAGCCATATCTACCTCCAAAAGAAAGTAGACACTCTCTGAAGCTGGTTCTAGGGTTATAGCCACTAAAACCCAGATTCTTACAGTCAGAAGAGGCTGAAGATCCATCAAGTGCAACCTCAGCATGAACAGGAGTCCTTATTAAATGGCCATCTAGTCACTATTTGGAGACCTGATCTGACCTGATCCTCTAGCACCAGCTTTTGGAAAGCTTGCTCTGGTAAGGAGTTTTTCTTTCTTTTGAAACCTGCATTTTTGAAACTTCTTCCCCTTACTTCCTACCTTCCAATTGCTCCCAGCTCTGCCCTTGTGGGTCAAAAAGAATTTTATTTTATTTTTTCCATAGTAGCTCTTCAAATACTTGAAGAGAATGATCATGCTTTTCCTCTCTCAGATTCTGAAAGCTAAATATCTCCTATTCCTTTATCTGATCTTTATATAGTTTGGATTTAAGTTCCTTCATCATGTTGGTCACTCTTTTCTGAGACTCTTCCAGGGGCTACATATATTAAGAACAACGTGAGAGCAAAGAGAGTACCTGACACAAAATTGTGGACAAAGAGGTCTCTGGAGATTATTTAAACATTGCCATTTGTCGATTCCATTTTGAAAGCTCATTTACCATGGTTCAGTGGCCTCATGGTAGGTTATACAAGAACACGACATTGAGGGGCAACCAGAGCCAGAGAAGTTGCCCTCAGACACTCTTTGAGTGAAACTACTTACTCTGTAAGGACTGAAGTCTTCTCTCTTGGTCCGAAGGTAGTTGGAAAGATTCCCATATTTGCAGAATTCCACAATAACCATAAGAGGACCTAAAAGAGAGACAGAGAAAGAGATAAGAGAGAAGGATCATTGTGAGAGGCCTAAAAAAGGAAAAGAATCTATAAATGGCCAGGGACATACAGACAAATTATAGTTACTATACAGTAGTAATAATAATAATATTGTGGGGAAGTTAGGGAGCACAGTAGATAGAGGAATGGTCCTGGAGTCAGAAGGACCAGAGTTCAAATCCAGCTTCAGATACTCAACTATTATTTCCTATGTGATCCTGGGCAAGTCACTTAACCCTGATTGCTTCACCAAAATCCAATTCAAGGCAAAGCAAAAAAACCAAACCAAAACAAAAAAAAAACCCAAACCCTCAAACCAAAAAATCCCCCATACTAATAATGTTATCCCACTTGCTTCCTAGGCCTGTGGACATTTCCATTTCCAGAAGCATAGCTCAGAGACAGAGTGTTATTGGAGAGGAGTGTGACTTCTGACTGGCTGAGCCATTTCTGTTATATGTGTGTGTAGAGAGACTGTGGGAAAAAAAGTGAGGGAAGTGGAGAATGGAATGAAAGACACTGATGGAGAGAAGTCTTGGGCTTTTGAATAGCTTGTGGGAGTTCCAAGAGCTACAGACATAGAGAGGAGCCTGGCGCCCAACCTCTTGCTTTCCAGCTGCTATAACCCTAGAGACTGCCAAGAGTACATTTCCCTGGAGAGGTTGTTGTCATTTTGAACTGAAATTTTTGTCTTGTTCCTCAATTGAAGAGCTCATCTACCCTAACATGTATAACTAATCTGATTTCTGTTTAATTCTTATTTTGATAAGGGGATTTAAAAACTATTTGTTATTTTTGCCCCAAGTTTGGTAGAGGAAGCCAGACTGGTGAATGGTCACTCTCCTGGTCTAGAGGAGTCTATTTCCCACCCAGAGGAACTTAGTGCAAATGGTGCTATTCTAAACCCCCAAAGAATTGTACCCCTCTGCTATATGAGTGTGGTAGATAGCTCTAATACCTCTCTTGGAGATAGGCCATTTAAGGAGAGAGTTCCCAGACAGTTTTTCTCTTGCCCCTCACAATGGTCTTCCTTGCAGACAAGAGAGGCCAAATCTCAGATCAGATAGTAATCTGTGCCACACATAGGCCATCCATGTGTATATTAGGCAGCAATAATAACTAGTATTTATATAGTGCCTTAAAGTTTGCCAAGAGCTTCACAAATAATCTCATTTCATCCTCATAAGAACCCTGGGTGATAGATGTTATTGTCATTTCCATTTTTTTGATGAGGAAACTGAGCCAAAGAGCAGTTAAATGAATTGCCTAGAATTACACAGGCAGCATCTGAGACTCTTTTTGAACCAAGGCTTCCTGACTTTGAATACAGTGCTCTATTCACTGCCTCACTTAACCTGGTAAGTCCATGCACCATCCAGTGTATATTACTTATACATTAAGAAATTAAATCCAGAATCTGGCTACACTAATAATAGTTCACAGTTATATAGCATTTCAAGGTTGGTGAATTGCTTTAAACACATTTTTTCATTTGAACTATTAGGTCTGCTATTATCAGCCCCATTTTGTAGGTAAAGAAACTCAGAGAAACACCATGATTTGCCAAGAGTCTCACAATAAGAAATTTGAATTTGAATCAAAGTTTTTTTTCTTGTTCAGTATTTCCATGCTTTAAGCTACACTATTGGTCCATCTCATCTGTGACTGCTGAAATTAGAATTATCATGTGCCACTCAAATTTATTAAAAGCTAAAGGGAGGCAATAATAATAGCTAATATTTAGAGAGTGCTTTAATGTTTGCAAGCTATTTACATTTATCATCTCATTTGATTCTCATATGCTATAGGTGGTATAATTTTTTTTTTACAAATGAGGAAACCGAGGGTAAGAGGTTAAGTAACTTGCAAAATTCAAACTCATATCTTTCTGACTCCAAGTTTGGCATCTTATCCACTACACTGGATGTGATGGAGTGGCTGGAAGTCTGCACTGCCTCAAGTGCAGTCCTGGACTGCAGCTATCTGACGTTTTACTGAAGAAACAGAGCTCATCTGGGGCAATGCAGATGGTGTGAGGAGATCTTGCCCATCCCCCTGTATCAGAATTATATTCCCTGAGAGATAGAACATAAAAGTGCTCATGAGTTCTTAGAATAATAAAGAAAAGATTATTCTATTCAGTCTGAGAATGAGGAGACTGGGCTGTGGCAAAAGATACGAGTCTTAAAGAGATGAGATATTTATAATTTTTAAAAATATAGGTTTGCTCTCAAACCTTGTTTTGCTTAATGGTTGTTTCTATAGACTATCAAAATTAAAAGCTTCTCAAATCTTCAACTTCTTCTAGTCTCCTGCTTCCTTCCCTCTTATCTACAAACACAGCTAGGTCCCTCACCTCTTTAAAAAACAATCACTTGGCCCAACCATTCCCTCATATTGTTGTCCTATATCTATTTCATCTCACAGTCAAATTTCTAGAAAAAGTGGTCCAGGTTTGTTGCCTCCACTATTTACTTTATACATGCTGTATATATTGTTATAAGTATTCATCTTCTCCAATAGAATAATGATAATAATTACTATTTATAGTAGTACTTTGAGGTTTGCAAAATGCTTTGTGTACATTATCTAATTTTAATAGACCAAAAGCCCCTGGAGGCCAGAGACTTCTTCTTTTTGTCTTTGTACCCCCAGTGCCTAGCACAGTGCCTGGCATGTGATAGAATCTTTGTGGATGGATTGTTAACTTGATCACTGAAGGTAACTTTGTCTTTGGTTGCTTTGCTAAGTCACACTTATTTGCTACTTCTTAGTGGCAGTGAAGAAGAGCACAATGTCACAAGTAAGCCAGAGAAGAGAAACAAAGGAATCTTTCCCAGCTTGCGCAGTTTCAGCTCAGGACTGCAATTGAGACATGGGAACTTGCAGCCAAGGGTCTGAAACATGACTTGTTCATCAAAGAAATACAACTGAATTAAAATTTTGTCTAGAGAATGTTGATACCTTCAGTGAAAACAGGTACCCCTATACCCACCAGGGTAGGAATCCAGCTCCTTCCTCCTTCATATCTGCCATCCCCTCAATTCTTCCCCTTCCATGTCTGGCACCACTTCCCCCACCCCCAATTCTTCCTTCTTTATATGTCTCCTACTTTCCCTTGCCCGAAAATCCCCCTCCTTCAGGTACTCCCCCCCTCCAAGTCATCCTTTGCAGGTCTGGCCCTACCTTCTCAATGCAGCCCTCTCCTTATCTGGCACTCCCTTCCTCCCCAATCTCAAATGGCTCCACCCCCCGGCACTAACCATTGGGCTTGGTGCAGGCCCCCAGGAGATTGACCACATTGAGATGGTTTCCAATGTGTATCAAAATCTTCAGCTCCGACATCAGTGCTTTGTGCTCACTGGCAGTAGCCCCCTCTGGAAAGAAACAGCATGGCGTTGAAGGCTTCCCTAGCCCAGTCAGTCTGAGTTACTTCTTTACCATCTCTCTGCGTAGGGGCCTGGCTCTGCCAGCCTCACCCTCCCAGAGCAGCCATAGCCAGGACCCACTGAGGGAAAAGGTGTGTGTGTATTGGGGAGGGGCTCTTCACAGGGCTCCTCAGTGGCCAAGCTCTGCCACTGATGGCCTTGGCCCAGTCCCACTGAGAAAACCAGGTCCTACATCATTCCTTTCTCTTCAGAAAGACTGGCTCTCTTCTCTTTGCTCAGGCAGGGGCAGCAGAGCTGGCCTAAAGGGACTCTCTTGCAGGGGCTCCTAGAATCTTTCTTCAGGACTCTAAGCCAGGGGCTCTATCTATCCTGGACGCTGGAGAGTCAGGCTCACAAGCGGCTATGCTGAGCAGGCAAAGGCAGAAACTGACTACTTTCTTGCCCCTGCTTCCTACTTGTGTGCAAAATGCTTCCTGTCTGTCTGCCCTGCCTCCCTCCATCCTTCAGCTGTGTGGGAATAAGGACCGTGCACGCTCAGGGACCTTTGTGTTCTGGGATCTGTCCCAATTGGGCTTCACCGATGCTGTCCCCCCTGCTCCTTCCCACACAGGATACCACCTGGCAGCTGAGGTTCAGAAGGAAGAACATTAACTTTGGAGTCAGAGTCCTGCCGCTGGCCCTCAAAACCTGTGGGATCTTGGGCCGATCACTTAGATTTCTTTGTGCCTAATGTCCCTTATATGTAAAATGAAGGGACTGGACCAGATGAATGACAAGGTCACTTCCAGCTCTAGACCTTTACATGAGTCTGTACAGGCCCACAGGACACTTTGCCTCTGGGGCAGACTTTTTGGTGAGGCACAAAGCCTTGTTTCTCAGAGAGCTCCAGCCTCTCTTTCTTTTCAAAGCATCACAGTGGAAAAGGGCCACTATCTTTGTTAAGATCCCATATTTAGATGGTATTTTAAGGTTTCTAAAAATTCAAGACTTTTTTTTACTGTCAGGTTTGCAAAATACTATTTTATTTGATCCTCAAAACAGCTCTGTGAGCAAGGTGTATTATTATTCCCATTTTACAGATGAAGGAAACTGAGACTGAAGGATTGTTACTTATCCAGGCCAATATCTGAGGTGACAGTCGAATACAGGTCTCTCTGATTTCAGGTCTAGCACTTGCTACTTTACCACCACCTTCGGAGCAAGCATGAAGAGTGTCTGCCCTCCCATTTGACCCCCAGTGACCAGCTTACCTTTCAGCATTTTGACTGCCACCTTATCACAGCTGTTGCCCTTGTTGATACCAAAGGCAGAGGCTTCGACCACCTTTCCAAAGGCCCCATGTCCTAGGACTCTCCCTGTTGGGCAAAAGGAGAGAGGGGAAAGGGAAAGGAAAGGGAGAAGAAAGGGATGGGTCATGGTTGTTGTATGTGAATAGAGAGGTGCAATGAGGGGAAACAGCTTCGGTTATGGGGCGTAGGAGGTGGCAGGGAGGGGAGCCAATAGGGCAGGATGGTAGAGTGCAGGCATGGGAGTCCAGGGCCAGAAGGACTGAGGGGTGCTGAGTCAGCCATGGCGTGCCTGCCACAATATGGAGAAAAAGGCAGAGCCTAAAACTCAGCCGAACTGTGGCCAAACAGGAAGGGGCTGGGGGCGAAAGAGAAGGACCAAAGCAGAAGAGGAGAAGAGGGAAGAGGAAGGAGCCAGCATCCTCTCCCTCCAGGTGCTCACAGCCCTTCCCTAACTGAAAGCAGGGATGGAGGCAGGAAATAGCTCATGGGGCTCTGCAGATCCACCAGACCCCTGGGGGGCATGGGAAAGGGGAGCTCTGTGCCTGGGGGACTAGGGGTCACAGGCCCGGATGGGTGGGTCAGGATGAGGGGACAGATGTGTCTGTATTTCCGGGATGAGCTTTAGGAATGGAAGGAATTTCACATGTCCCCAAGCAGGTGTGGAGGATGAGGATCCAACTCTTTCCCCATCTGCTTCCCACAAGTCCTTCACTAACCACTGCACTGATCTCTCCTTTCCTCTTCCCCAGGAAGAGCCTTCAGGTTAGCACTATTTCACAAGCCACATATTTCCCAGTGATTTTCCCACCCATTTCAGAGCACTGAGTTCCCAGAGACTAACGAGATCCACACAATTCCCTTCTCTCACCCAGATGGAGCCGCTCTCGGGGAAACTCCCATTTGCTGGAATCATAGGGCAAGTATTCACACTGGTCCTCCAGGGCTACCTCGCCTGGGTCCATGATGATAGACAGGTATCCCGTCTTGATGTCTGCATGGGCAGGCTTCAGGGAATAGAAGAAGGGGACAGGGGTGGAGTTAAAATTTCTGTTCTCCCTAAAGTTGACCTCTTCTAACATTTTAAACTGGATTCATGAAAAGGCTATGTAGCCTTGTCAAAATAACATGATGAAGTCATAGAGACGTAATTTTCATATTAGATGATCAAGACAGTAGAAAAATATTTGCTTTGGAATTAAAAGACTGGATTCAAATCTCACTTCCGATGTCCACTAACTGGGTGATCTTGGTCAAGCCACTTAACTCTCTTGGATCTTAGTTTTCTGGGCCATAAAATGAGGGTATGACATAAGATGGCCTCTAAGATCCCTTTCAACTCTAAATCTATGAGCCTATGGATGCTCTTTCCTTCTTGAGTCCTTTATGTTTAAGGCCCAGTGCTAGATTCTCTTAGGGAAACTCCATGGAAGAAGGAGATAGTGAGATCCACTCCTATGAAGGGGTTCATAGAATGATAAGAATGGATACTAAAAACTCACGAGATCACTGATATGAGTCCCAGAGTGCTTGAAGGATGGAGAGAAAGCAAGGAGCATGTCAAAAAGAGATCTCAGGGATAGTATCTAACTTGGGCCTTGAGGACCTCAGAGGCAGAGGGGCTGGTGGAACTAGGCTGGGAGAGAGGCAGAGGGGAGAGATATCTTGACAGAAGAGATATGATGATCAAAAGAAGAAGGGAATGTTTAGGGAATGACTGTGTATTCAGTTTGGCTAAACCTGTTACTGTTTGTCCTTCATTATCAAAAAGGACCATGACATCAGAGATGTGATGCTCTGACGTGCAAGTGAATTAGATTTAAGTGAGGGAGAGCTGTGCTAGGTACACTGCTTCACTCTCCCCACTGGATGCACCTTGGTCTGGGGGCCAGATATAGATCAGGATGACTGGAGATTGCAGTGAGAGACCTTGGCCTTTTAAAACTAGATTCTTTAACAGTTCTCAGTTTTACAAGGCAATATCTATTCAGTGATTAAGGCTAGGTAAGTTATGAAGCAAAAAATGGCCTCTTTTACCTAGTCCAAAAAAAAATCAATTTGGCAGGAGAAGGCCCTCGGGGTTTCTGGCCAAAACAGAAACAATTGCTATTTACATTTATATTATATTTACTATGAGTCAATCATATAGGTTATATGAAGTAATAAGTTAGTCCAAGGATCAGTCCTTGAAAATCAGACTAAGGTGTATAATGTAGGGTAGTGTATAATGTATGGGGTAGTGAACCTTGAAGTCAAGAACACCACGGTTCAAATCCTGTTATAGGCAATATATCTATATCTATATCTATAGACTCCTGGACTTGAGAGCCTTCCTCCAGCTCTAAACCTATGATCCAAAATCACTTTCTCTTGTAGCTATAGAGAAACATTGAAAGTATATGAGACACTTCCTAGCTGTGTACCCCTAGGCAAGTCACTTAACCCCAAATGCCTTAGCAAAAAAAAAAGTATATAAGAAAGAACAGGATGGGATCTAATCTGGGCAATCAGAAGATAAACAGAGTCATTCCTATAAATTTTTATGCCCTGGGAAAGTATCATACCCAACACCTGTAATAAGTAGCATGAAGTGTACCCTTAGCTGGGGAGTAGGGTGGAGACAGAGACCTTGGAATACCAGTTCAAGGACACAGAAAAAGAGACAGAGCAAGGCTGGATAGAAGAGGTACTCACTTTATCCATTTATTTGGTAAGAGTCAAGTTGACAAATCAAGAAGCATTTATTAAGTGCTTACAATATGCATTGAAAAATTTTTAATAAATTAGTTTTGCTGAATGTTGTTTCTATGCTGATGAAAACCACAAGCCCTGACAACTTTTGTTCTCTAGAAAAAACTCTGCCCTTGTTACTGCTCTAAAGATTTTTTTTGGTTTGGTTCCAAAAGGCAGAGTTGGGAGAAATAGGGTGAAGTTATATCAGAGCAACTTTCACAGGATTTAGAGCCATAGATCTAAAGGGTGAGTTCTAATCTCAGACAATTACTAGCTATGTGATCCTGGGCAAGTTATCTGACTCTGTTTGCCTCAGTTTCCTTAACTGTAAAATAAGCTGGAGAAGGAAATGGCAAACACTGTAATATCTGCTAAGAAAACCCCAAATGGGGTCAAGAAGTCAGACTTGACTGAAATGAGTCAACAACAACAAAGAGATCATCTTGTTCAGCCTCTTCATTTTGTAGATAAGAAAACTGAGATACAGAATGACTTGTCCAAGATCACTCAGATCATCAATATCATAGCTGGTGTCTAGAGCTAGGTCATCCGAAGGATGAAAGATTTTCTCCTGAAAGCTGGAGAATCTTATAAAGGAAAGAATTCTGCCCTATTTGTAGGATCTGTCTGAAGGTTTCTATCTACCTGTATTGAGAGGTGGGGGGAGGGAGAGAAAGACACAGAGAGAGACAGAGAAGAGAGAAGAAGAGAAAGAGATGGAGAGAGGGAGTGAGAGAGGAGAGAAGAAAGAAGGGGGAGGGAGAGAGAAAGAAGGACAGAGAAAAAGAGATAGGGGGAGTGAGAACAAGACAGAAAGAATGAGAATGAGAAAGAAGAGAGATTAAGAGAGAAAAAATGAGAATGAGAGAAAAAGAATAAGAAAAGGGAAAATGAGAGAATGAGAAAGAATGAGAGAATGAGAGGGGGGGTAAGGAGAATTAATTATTATATGGAGAATTAATTACTAGGTAGAGAATAGAGCTTGACAAGGTAAGGAAAGGGGGTAAACTTCAAAGAAAAATAGATTTGATGATATTAACAAAAGAACGATGGGTGGCCAGCACATAGAAGGCTCAGGGATAGGCAGGCAGAAGTGAATGGTTTAGAAACAAACACTAATAGTTCCTCTATCTCTGGTAGTATGCTCCTATTTGGGCTAGCCCCATCTACTTCCAGTATCAAGAGGCAATCAGTCAACAAATATTTGCAGATTTTCTGCTTTGTGCCAGGTATTGTACTGGGTAATGGAAATACAAAAATAAAGATGAGATAATTCCACATCTCAAGAAGCTTCCATTCTATTGTCAGGGTAATGGGGGCAGTGAGGCCTGCAGGACAAGGGGTAGAGGGCATCTGGCATCTTCTCTCTGGTTCTGCCCACCTGCTACAGCCTGGGTGTAGCAGCCTCTCAGCAGAGGTAGGAATGGCTGGCCAGAGGCAGGATTCGGGGGGGGGGGTCCTGGTCTGCCTTAGACTCACCCGCTTCATGTTGCAGAAGATGAGGATGAGGAGGATCCAGAAGAACACAGCAATAACTCCGGTGCCAATGAGGATGACAATCTCCATACTGCCTTTGTCTTCAGATCCTAGGAAGTGGGGAAGAAAGGGAAAGGTCAGGGCTAACCCACTGTCAAGGGCAGACTCTGGGGTATGTCCATGAAATAGGGTGAGGATTCCTGGAGCCTTATCTTGTTTCTCCACAGCCCTCTAGATTGATGAGAGCTTCATGCACCTGTTCTTCCAGTTTGGGGTCTTCATTTTCCTGTCTCCTTTCAGCTCAGCAACCAGGATATCTCTAAAAAGTTCCCCAGGTCTTTGCTAATCTCTCCCAGCCCAGTAATAATAACAATGAGTATTTATATAACACTCTAATGTTTGCAAAACACCTTGCATATATCATCTCATTTAATCCTCACCACACCCCTATGAGATGCAAGTATTATAACTTCCCCAAGTTTATAGATGAGGAAACAATCTGAGGGAAAGTAAATTATTAGTCTCAGAATTCAAGAAGTGTCTGAGTCTGAGTCACAATTTGAATACAGGTCTTATAATTCCAGATCCAGCCCATTATCCAAAGTCATCATATTGCCTGAATGTGAGAAGGAGATGTAAGACTGGAAAATCCTATCTAATTGGAGAGCCTGACTCTGAGCAGAGGCCTTGGGGTCTGTCCTGGGCCTAAAAAGACTTCCAACCGGAACCAGAAGACAAGGCAAAACTGAAGTACTGTTTATTCTCCCATTCCTGACCCCCCACTTGAAAATTGTTCCTCCACATATTGCTGTCCATAGGAGACTTTGAGCCATTTCTTGCCATTTAGGGGAAAGGTTGGAGAAAAAAATTTGGAACACAAAGTTTTGCAAGGGTGAATGTTGAAAATTATCTTTGCATATGTTTTGAAAATAAAAAACTTCTTTAAAAAAGGGAAATACATGCATTAATATTTTGGAGGGTCTCTCACTGTGCCACCTATGTCTTATGTCCTAAATGGCTGCCCATCCCCAGGTGTGGCTCTGTTACCTTCCACAGACACGCTGGCAGAGGAATTGACACAGCCCTTGGCATTGCAGACACTGCACAGGTAGCGGCCTGCATCTTCCTCCCGCACCCTCTGGATACTCAGTCGTTGGTTGGAGTCAGCCAAGTCAATCCCTGGGAGAGAGGAAGGAAGGAAGTCAGGGATGGGAAGGAGAGGGAAGAATAGTTTCTCCCTCCTCCCCCTACCCAGTAATACATTCTTTAGTTATTCTCTTGTAGTCTCTCCGAGACCTTCAGGACTGATAACAGCTACCTCTAATCTTTAGAACCTCCTTCCTCTCTGATAGCTAGACTGTGGTCTAGGTCAAGAAGGGTCTGTATTGTATTCTCTGTATCACAGGGCCTTCCACATAGCGATGCTCAATAAATATTTGTTGAATTGAATTTAACTGAATTGGTCATGTATTTCAGATATGTGCATCCTGCTGCCTCATAGAGATTGTGAGCTCTAAACGCAGGGGCCGTGGCTTATATTGGAGTCACTTATCAGTCAACCTTGACACCAGAAAAAAAGCAAACAAGGCATCTCAGCAGCCAAAGCAATTGTCACAAAGTCAAATATTTTCCTCACAGAAGAGATTTTCATTCAGAGTCTAGTAACACATTTCTATCACAATTCATTATCTAGTTTCTCAGCCCACAGAATATTAAGATAAGCAAAATTATATGAGAATGAGGATGGCAGAGTACAGTTAAAGGCAGGCACAGTGAGAAGTGATAGCTACACTGAAGGAAAAGAGAAAGCTATTAAAAAACCACCTATAAAATGAAGATGAGAACTTTTCAAGAACAGTGAGAAGGGGCCTCTAGAGAAACTCTCAGTATCTCAGCCAAAGACAATTCCTAAGGTTTGCAGTGATGAGTTTAAAAAAAAAAGAGGTTCATACCTTTTAGATTGGCCAAGATGACAGGAAAAGAGAATGACAAATATTGGAGGCAATATGGGAAAACTGGGACACTGATGCATTGTTGGTGGACACATGTGCATTATGAACTTATCCAACCATTCTGGAGAACAATTTGGAACTATTCCCAAAGGGCTATCAAACTGTGCATATTCTTTGGTCCAGCAGTGTTTCTACTGGGTCTGTATCCCAAAGAGACCATAAAAAAGGGAAAAGGACCCTAATGTGCAAAAATGTTGGTAGCTGTCCTTTTAGTAGTGGCTAGGAACAGGAAACTGAGTGGGCCTAGTTGGGGAATAACTGAATAAATTATGATATATGAAAATGTAATGTTATTGTTCTATAAGAAATGATGAGCATGTGGATTTCAGAAAGGCCTGGAAAACGAAACAAGCAGAATAAGGAATACATAATAACAGTAAGATTGTGTGATGATCAACTATGACTGACGGTTCTTAGCGGTTCAGTGGTCCAAAACAATTCCAATAAACTTTGGATGGAAAACGCCATCTGCATCCAGAGAGAGAACTATGGAAATTTTAATGTAAATCAACACATGCTATGTTCACTTTTTTTCTTTCTCTTCTGTTTTTTTTCCTCTTTTTCCTCTCTTCTCTTTTTTCCCCTTTTGTTCTGATTTTTCTCTCCCAATATAATTCATAAGGAAATAGGTAAAAAATGTACATATATAACAAAAATTTTTTTTTAAAAAGAAGTTAAATTATGTTTGTTATCCTCTGGTTAGGAAGATTTATATCTATCTGCCTATTTGTCTATCCTATCCTATCCTATCCTATCTATCTATCAGAAGACATAGATAGAGATGTATCTATATCTATAGATATCTAGATAGATAGATATAAACCTATATATGTGCTCCAATTTAAAAAAGATTTCCATCTATTAGATTAGATTAGAAAGATTCCATCTATCATGGCTAAAAATTAAAGTTTTAGTGCTGAAAGGGGATGCACACTAATATCCTGAAACAGACTGTCCCTAACAATGCTGAATAAAGTATGCCTCCCTTTGCTTCCCTGTATCTATGCTAGAACTGCCATGTTTAGAGCAGATTTGAAGGGATATCATTACCTTTGTCTCCTCTCCACCCCCCTCACCCAGAACATGTGGACCTTGTCCTTGGTCTTTGCTCTGGCCCATTCACAACGTGGAATTCAATGTTCTCTAGCCAAAAGAAATTGCACATTTGGTTTGGCTGAGTATGAGGGACAGAGATAACCTTTAATGTATCTCCCTTTTTCAACCCTGGTAACAATTTCTTCCTGAATTCAACACTATCCATGAATAATTTTTGGTAGTAGTTGTTATAGTCTTCCCTGGGAATGAAGGAAGTACTTTTGGGATTGAGGGATGCTCTTTGCAAACGCCTCTCCCTTAGGTTTGTCCTCTAACAAGAACAAAAAAGCACCAAATAACCAATCTAACTAAGCAGGGGAGCAAGTGAATCTCTTCCTTTAGAAAGAATATAAGGTGAGGGAGTATAAGAAGGGGCTTTGTGGGGCAGGATTGTCTCCAAGACAAAGCAGGGGCCCTAGTGAGCCTGTATTTCCAATGGAAGGGCCTCAGCTAACTGCTCCATAGAGAGGGAATCTTTTGGAATACAACTGGGTGCCCAGTTCTTAGATTTGCTTTCTTTCTCTCAGTTTCTTCAAAGCTCCCTCTGAAAAAGTCCAAACTTGTCTGAATTAAACCAAAGGGAAAAGAGATTGTCCATTGTCCACTTCTGAACTCAATGGACAGTGGGCTTGGAGGACTATAGTGAAGAGCATGAGACAAGAGCCATCCCTCCCAGAGTCAGAAAAATCAGCAAACAAGAAGATAAATAGAAGGGTGAGAACCTAGAAGGGAGTAGTCAGAATTGTGGGTCATAGTTCCATGCCTGGGACTTTCCTTTGAGCCTTCCCAGGGCCTCCCCACTCCCAGGGCCCCTCCATACCTGATTCTTCCTCCAGTGGCCTCTCATCTTTGTACCAGACAATGTCTGGAACATGGGCCCCAGCCACCGGACATCGCATCTCAATGGAGTCACTGACGTTCACCGAAAGATCAGTCAGGTTCTGTGTGAGTTGGGGTACCTCCAGAGCTGGGGAAAGGGCAAAGTATGGGGTTAGCTGCAGGGACGTTCCCACAGCTAAGAATCCGAGAAAATAGCAGGGAGGGAGTGATGTTGAGCTGGGACAACAGGGGACAGAGGAAAGCATCCTGATGAGATGGTTTGATTGAGGAGGGAAAAGAAAAGAGGGGTGGGAAGAAAGATAGGACAATGACATGCATGAGTATATGGAGGACAGAGTGGGGGCAGCTTTTCCTCCCAGTACAATATAAGCCCTCAGAGGACAGAGTTGTGTCCAACTCTAGATGACCCCATGGACATTGCTGATGGGGTTTTCTTGGCAAAGATACTTAGGTATCTAGTGGGTCCCCATTTTACCAATGAGGCAAAAAGGAGTTAAGTGATTTGCCCAGGGTCACATAGCTAGTAAGTGTCTGAGATCATATTTGAATCCAGGAAGTCTTCCTGACTCTATCCATTATATTACTTCACTGCCCCCACCTAACACATAGTAAGTGCTTAATGAAATGCGAGCTGGTATAGTGGATGGATCATTGGATCTGACACCGAAAAGATCTACCTCATTTTCCTTACTTGAAAAGTGAGGATAATAATAGCGCCTCTCTCCCAGGATTGTTGTAAAGATAAAATGAGCCAGGTAAGGTCATTTGAAAGCTTTAAAATTCAGTTTTTTTCTGATTCTTTGAGAACAATTTGGGTTTTTCTTGGCAAAGATACTGGAGTAGTTTGCAATTTCCTTCTCCACTCATTTTATAGATGAAGAAAGTGAGGCAAAAAGAGTTAAGTGATTTGCTCAAGTGAGTTGCTCTCACAACTAATAAGTGTGTCTGAGGTCAGATTTGAACTCCGGGCTTCCTAACTCTATACCCATTATTCTATCCTCTACTTAGCAGCTAGTGCATCCTAGAGGCCCCACTATTATTATTCGCTGTTATTAAATACTTTTTGATTTGAACTTATTGAATTTGTGGTAATATCCATATGTTTGTATGTTGTTTTTTTGTGTGGGTATTGTGAGGAAAAAGAGAAATGTAGCCATGGAGAGCTGTATAAGGCTCTCTCTTCATAGCCCATGCTCCCATAGCCATCACTCCATCTCTTCTGCTGCCTTCCTCATGTTTGATCTGTATCCCTCTTTGTCTCCCTCTCTCTGACCTCTGGCCCCTGCTACCCTCTGGGGCTCCTCACCCTGTACAGAGATGTATTTCTTGTGGCAGTGCTTCTCGTGGCTCCGCCGGTCTTGCACTTCACACACGTAATCACCCTCCTCATCAGGGGCGATGCGGGGCAGGGCTAGGCGCAGAGTGGCATGGCGGGAACCTGGTGTGGAGCTCAGCTGCCCTTCCAGCCGCGTAGCGTACAAATGCACATTCTTGCAGTCGAGCAGGAGCGGGTTCCCCTGAGCATCATGCAGCGTGGACAGGTTCAGGCGGTACCACTGAAGATTCTCATAAGTGTAGTTGTCTGCCTTACAGCTGAGGGTCAGGTCCTGGCCCTCAACGGGCTCCTCACTTGGCTCCGACTCAATAGTGAAGCCATGAGGGATAGCTGTAGGAAAGATCATGTGGGTTCCAGGGGCCAAGTGAGCTGTCATCCTCACTACTGCCCTGAGACCTCACCTGCCTATTTCACAAAACCCAAAGGCTTTTTCTTAATCCTTATCCTCCTTGACTTTCTGTGCCATTTAACATTATCCATCATCCTCTTCTTCATGATGTCCTCTTCTCCCTTGGCTTTCATAACATTGCTCTCTGATTACTCCCTTGCTTGTGCTAGTTTTTTTTTAATCTCTCTCACAATCTAAATACAGGAATCTCCCAAAGTCCTAGCCATAACTCCCCCTTTCTCTTTGTCTTTCTCTCTCTTTCCTTTTTTCATTTTTTTTTTTTTGCCTTGGCAATCTCACTCACCCTCACAACTTCAAGCATCAGATCTTATTTTCATTTCCACCTTCAGATCTCACTGATTTAAGCATTCTCATAGAACTAAACAGAATTTTAGAAATAATTTAATCCAATGCTATCAAACTCAAATAGAAACAGATCTCTGTGAGAAGCATATTGACTTAGAAAAGCACAAAGTAACATTGTGTAGTATTTGTATTTATTTTGTTAAACATTTTCTAGTTACATTGTAATCCTGGTTTGCAACTTACTTGGATGTTTTGGGGTCTGCCTGTGGACAAAGGTCTTGAATTTACCCTTCTCATCTAGTTTATCCCACTCCCAACCCCTACTTTCACTTTTCAGAGGAAGAAGCTGATTAAATTAATTTGCTCAAGGTAATATAGATGGATAGTGACAGATTAGAGACTAGAACCTGGGCCTTCAAAGTCTAGTCATGTACTCCTGCTATAATTCAATATCATTATCTACTTTTTGGCATTATTCTTGGATGTCCTGCAGGCGTCTCAATGGAATGTCTTAAAAGAGAGTTTATATTCTCCCTTACCCCAACCCATTTGCCAAACTTCCTGGTTTGGGTTGAGAGCTTTACCAATGTTCTACCAGGACTTCAATCTTAGAGTTCATCTTGACTCTTCTCTCTCCCTTATCTTCCCTCCCCCCCATATATTCAGATACCAACTTGTTGAGTCTATTTCCACAACAGCTCATGAATCCATCCCCTTCTTTCTACTCAAACAGCCTCATCATCTCTTGCCCAGATTACAATAATTACCCAATTGGTCTCCTTGCTGCTATCCAAATCATCTACCATACAGCTGCCAAACTGACATTTCTAAAACAGAGATCTGACCCTGCCTATTCAAAAATTAATGATTCTCAATAATTTCACTGATAAAATACAAAATCCTCAACCTGGCTTTCAAAGTCCTGTATAAACCAGTCACCTCCTACATTCCCAGTAGTCTCATTTAACTTCTCTTTATATGCTTTCCATTTCATTTAGACTGACCTACTAGTCATTTCTCCTCTCCAAACTTTCATCTCTTTCCAAGCCTTTGCAAAAATAAAACCCCTTATCTGAAATGTGCTTCCCCTACCCTTACTCACTAGTTACGTAGAAGTAGATGAGTCGCTCATCCTGCCCCACTTTGTTGAAGGTGACACACTTGTACATGACAGAGACATTGGCCTCCTGGATCACCAGCTTGCTCACAGTCTGGAGTGAGAAAGGACATACTACTGAGATTTCTTTTTCCAACCAATGTACCCTTCCCCATGTGCCTAATTGAGTGATGGAGAAATAGCCTGTGGACATAAAGTAACTGAGGCTTTAGGATAACACAGAATGCTAGTAGGAAACATTTCCCAGGAGTACTGCTTTCCAGCCTTTCTCTCATGGGACAATACCCATCTGCTTTATTTCCTTAAAGAAAACAGGAACAGTTAGGTGGCAAAGTGAATAGACTGTTGCACTCAGAGTCAAAAGGATCTGAATTTAAATCCTGCCTCAGACACTTCCTAACTATGTGACTCTGGGCAAGCTTCTTTAACTTCTACTGTTTCAGTTTTCTCATCTATAAAATGGGTTAAGAATAGTACCTCCTTTAAAGAGTGATTGTAAAGATCAAATAAGATAACCTCTAAAGTGTTTCATAAACCTTAAAACACTATATAATACTAGCTATTAGCATATGATAGTTATATATTAATAGGAAGCCAGTAAAAAGATAAAAGGGATGGGTTTTGTTAGTAAAAAATGACAAAAGAAAAAAACCATTAAAATGACAGAAGAGAAACTTAGGAAGATTTATATGAACTAAAGAGTGAAGTGACCAGAACCATGAGAATAATTTAAATAATTAAAATAACATTGTAGAGGCAGCTAGGTGGCGCAATGTTTAGAGCACCAGCCCTGAAGTCAGGAGGACCTACGTTCAAATGTGATCTCAGACACTTAACACTTTTTAGTTGTGTGACACTGGACAAGTCACTTAACCCCAATTGCCTTGGGGTGGAGGGGAACATTGTAAGGAAACTAGTTTGGAAGAGTACTTCTCTTGGGAAGAGCTGTGATTAACTCAATGACCACAATTCCAAAGAACTGCTGATGAAACATACTATGTACTAGTTTATTCTGAAGTGATAAGTTCATGATATAGAATACAAAACACATTTTTGGACATGGCCAATGCAGAAATTTGTTTGGCACAACTATGTGTACTTGTTTAAAAGAATTTTGTTTTTCTTAATTTCTTTCTTTCTAGTGATGTGGGAAGTGGGAAAGAGAAAATAAACACTTAATTGAAAAATCTTAATTAAAAAAATCAGAAATACATAGTTACATAGTTGACCCTTAAAATAAATTCTTACTGTTTAATTGACTAGTTGATAGTGTCATAGGTCTCAGAGTGAATCAATTGCAAAAGTTTCCCAAACCAGAGGAAAACATTCTCCATACCTTGTACTAAGATCCTTCTTTCCTGCTCTGGTGCTTTTTAGCTACTGGACTATTCTGGAGTAGTACTGGACTATTCTGGAGTAGTTCTGGGAATATTCCCACTGACTAAGTCAGCATCACAGATGAAGAACTAGAAGGTACCTCAGAGACCATCAAGGCCTCTCCTCCACTCCCATCCCCATTTTATAAATGAAGAAACTTAGGTTCAGAGAGGTTAAGTAAATTGTCTCCAGCCATGGAGGTTGAAGTATCAGAGAGCCTTTGACTCCAGAAACACTTTTTGCTGTAATCCCAATAAGTTCCTAAGTGGTCCCTGTTAGAAGGTATGCTCTTTGAGTGCAGGAACTTTTTCTTTGTTTAGCAATTTTTGTATTTTCAGCATTCTGAGTTGGAGTCATTTCAATTGTGTCTGAATCTTTGTGACTCCATTTGAGTTTGTTTGTTTGTTTGTTTTGGCAGAGATACTGGCAAAATGATTTACCACTTTCTTTTCCAGCTTATTCGAGAGATGAAGAAACTGAGGCAAACACATAAAGTGACTTGGCCAGGGACACACAGTCAGTAAGCATCGGAGGCCAGATCTGAACTCAGCAAGGTGGGCCTTCTTGATTCTATGCCTGGTCTTCTATCCACTTTGCCATCTCTCTACCTACCAACATGCAATAAATGCTTAATAAATGTTGATTGGAGGAGAGGTTCTTGCCTGGGTCTTTTGCAGGGTTAGATTTCCCTGATAGGCTTTAGTCATAATGGGAAATATGATGGAAGATTAAGGGGAAGTGAAAATGGGAAAATACAGGGAACAAAAATGCAGGTATGGAAGTAGGGAGGGACCAAGTCAAGACTGCTGTAGTTCTCTGTCTGACCCATGGGTGCTCTCTCTCTGTCTCTATCTTTATCTTTGTGTTTGTCTGTCTGTCTCTATGTCTCTGTCTCTAATCTCTATTTCTCTCTGTCTCTCTCTTTTGCTTTCTGTCTTTGTCTCTTTCTCTATCTCTCTGTGTCTCTGTCTCTGTCTGTTTCTCTCTGTGTCTGTCTGTCTCTCTTTCTCTGCAGGTTCCATCCCTTCCCTTTCCCTCCCATTCCCTTTCCATCCCCCTCCTGGCCCTGAGGCCACTTCCCGCTGGGCCTTTGAACAGGAAGCATCTTTGGAGGTGTGTATGAAAACAGGAAGTGACTTGAGGAAATGGGAGTCCTTTGTTGTTCTGAGCCTCCATTCCCTCCTCCCCACATGTTGCTCTCTGGGCACAAGCTCCATTTGGGGGCACTGAATAGACTGAACAGGCAGACAAGAGGGATGGAAGGGGGGAACCATCCTCTTCAGCTACAGTGGGAGCAGAAATCAGAATGTTGGCCTTAAGCAGCTGGCACAACCCAGGTACATCTCTCTCCCACTTGTCTCAGCAGAAAATCCCGGATCTTCTCTCAAATTCATGGATGATTAAGGTTGGAAGTCATCAATATTTAATATCCCTCCCTCATCCTAGGAACAGAGGATAGAGCAGAAGCTGGTTTGAGACGGAGTGGCAAAAGCCTAAGATCTGGATTCAAAGGGCTCTATAATTTACACCCTTTATGACTCTGGATGAGTCACATAAGCCTCAGTTTCCCCATCTGCATAAGGAGGGACTTGGATTAGATGATCCCTAACTTAATAACAGGATCTTTTAAGTACAGATCAGGTCTCTTGTGAGGCTCTGAATCCAGCCACCAGGAGCCCTACCTAGGGCTCCATCCTTAAAGTCAGAAGCAGGCTGTTCTCCTGTGTAGTACACAACAACACATATGTGTCCATAGAAGCAAGGGATGGAAAAGGAAAGAGACAATAATTTCTTTGAATTTCCTCCCAGGAAGAACTGACATTTACCCTGGGATAGAGTAGTATATGGTTAGGTATTAAAGTAGATGAAAAGCAGAGGGCCTAGAAAGGTATGCTATATAGAGAACGGTAGACATGGAATCAGGAAGGCCTGAGTTTGAATTCTGTCTTCGACATTTACTAGTTATATGACCCTGGGCAAGTCAATTACCACTCTAGCCTCAGTTTCCTTAGCAGTAAAATAAGACAATTGAAGTTACTGCCCTTAAAAATCCTTCTAGTCTTATGATCACTAATCTTGTGAGGAAAGTGCTAAGAAAATCATAAAGCATTACATAAAAATGAATTATTTTATTATTGTTACTTTGCATATGGGGAATGTGAAATCCCCCCAAAGTGTCTGACTTTTAAAAATTTCCTAGAGATTGGCAGAAATGACCTTGGCACCCAAGTCTTTGGACTTCTTGGCAGTGATGGTGATAGTGAATTGTGGAACTGAGTCCTCCAATCTGTCTTCACCTCTCTACCTCAGGACCTCAAGGTTGTGTTGGTACCCACCTAAGCATTGGCCACAACAGCCCAGAGCCAGGGGTCTTTCCTTCTGGCCTCCCCTTCTGGTCAGTTGGCTGTCTGGACAGTGCCTAAAGAGGGGGCTACCTTGCCTTTACTCTTGGCTTTCTATTTCTGGCCTCATCCATGGTACCTGGCACATAGTAGATGCTTAGTAAATGCTTATTGATTCATTCCAGTCCTAGGCTAGCTCTCACTTTGTTTTTGCCTTCCACAGATTCAGTCCAGGTGTCCAGGCTCTCGATGGGGTTCACGGCATCCTGGGCTGACACTTCTCTCCAGTCCACACACTGGGGCATTCGGTCCCGCTGATGCCGCCCTCCAGTTGGCTGGCTCCTGTGCTTCCACAAGAGAGAAATAGGTGGGGGGAAATCAGTATTTGGGAGGGTCCCACTCCTCTCAGGAGAGGAGACAAGAGCCAGGTGGCTCCCTTCTCTCTTCCTTGAAGAATCTGGACACCTCTAGTGATCTTGGCATGTGTAGAAAGAGGGGTAGAGAAAGGGAAGACACTAATTTCCCTTTATTCTCAAGGTGAGGTTCCCCACCTTTGGACAGTCATTCATTCTCATTCTCCCTTAATACAAATGCTCAATGATACTTTATCTAGCCAACAGATGATGACTCCAAAAAGATTAGCCCTCTCCCCCACTCTGCAGACTATGGCAATTCCTCATTAGCTAACAAAATAATCTCCTAATCTTGGTCATCAAAATCCTCCATAGTTGGGCCCCAATTAACCTAATCAATACACACTAGTCTTAGCAAAGCTCTTGTCTTTGAGCCTCTTCCACATTTAACCTCAATGTCTCTTCTCTCATATCAGGCCCAGTGAGGTCCCTCTCCACACCAGGCTCCTTGACATCCCCTCCACAAGCTCATTGCCCCCTCTGTATCTTTGCTCTTGTGGCTCCCTGGACTGAAATGTCATGTTTTTGCCTATTCAAACCCTATTATCCCTTTAAGGCTCAATCTGGTTCTGTTCCTTCTGTTTCTTCCAGACTATAAGTCTTCCTCTGAGGGCAGGATTTGACTCATTGTCTGTCTGTAGACTCCTTGAAGGTAGGCCTTTTTCTCTGTCTCTGCAGTATTTACCCTCTTTCTCCCCAAGACAGTGAGCTGCTCCAAGGCAGGGTATGACTCCTTCTCTCATTTTAGCCCAGGTCCAGCTCTGGATAGTATTTTTAACGACAAATGAACTGAATGAATTGAATGCAAGTGAGGGAGTGATGGAGAGGCAAGCTACAGAACCATCCACAGCTGTTTAGTAGTACGATAATGCACTGCCAGGCTTACAAACTGGGGCCTGAGCCATCCTCTACTCTTTCTTCTAGGAAGAAGTTGGTGAATGGAGAGGTCTTTTTGGAGCCCTCATGGATGGGAACTTGGGCTCTTGGGAGGGAACAGTTGAGGAAAGATGTCCCTATGTTGGGCCGCTGAAGCTTCCCTACAACTTAGTCCTGGGCAGTTTGGGCTCTGCTTCTACTTGTCTTCCTTCTTCCTTTCCCAAACAATTAGGGCACATGTCAGAGGAAAGCACGATAGAGGGAATGAGGTGTCACTGGATTCCAATCCTGGCTCTTCTATTAATTATATTAGTTATTTTGAGCAAATCAGCTAACCTCTCTGGGTTTCAATTTTTATACATATAAAATGAGATGGTTGGGACTAGATTATTTCAAAATGCTTACTAATGCTAAATTTTTTAACTTGCAGCTCAAATTGGAATTTTTTGAGAAGTGGCAGGGCAGGGTCTGTGCCCCTAAATAGAAGCTCACACCCTGGGATGGGGTCAGTGAGTCAGAGTTTGCACATGATAGACAGGGAGAGGGGGATTAGGCACAGCAGGGGGGTGGGAGAGAGGCCCTGATTGGGGAGAGACTCAGTTGGAAGATCAGCATAAACAACAGGAAGGAAATCAGTCAGGAGCATCCCAGAGCCAGGACTCACTGGCCTTGGACACAACACTGCTACTCATCACCCCTCCAGTTTCCTACTGCCAAGACTGCCACAAGTACCCAGCCTCCTCTCTAGAGCTGCCCTGAGAAGTCACTGAGAACCATTATCATCAGCCTCTCTGCACTATCCACATTCTTTCTTTCTCTTCTCTCTTTCTTCTCTGTCTCATCTGTCTCTTTCCCTCTTCCCCCTTTCTTTGTCCTTTTCTTTCTCTCCCCATCTTTCCTCTCTCTCCCTTTCTCTTCTGTCTCTTTTTCTCCCTCCCTCTCTATTTCCTTCTCTCTCTCTCTCCCCTCTTCTTTGTCTCTTTTCCCCTCTTCTCTATCTCTGTCTCTATTCCCTTCTTTCTTTCTTCTCCTCTCCTCTGTCTGTCTCTCATTGTCCCCCTCTCTCTCATTACTCTGATCACATTACTACCATGATCTAAAAAGTAACTATGGCTCTCTTTTGCCAAAGTTCAAATTCTTTAGCTTGGTGTTCAAGGTCCTCCCAACCTAGCTCTTCAGCCTTACCTTACAGCACTCAATTTTATGTCCTCTACACTCCAGCTTCCTCAATCTCTTCACTGTTCTCTAATTGTGGCTTATGCTTTAATGATTGTATTCTTACTTCTAACCTCAAATGATCCCCTCCTTGCTTATCCATTTATTTAAATCGTATTCCCCTTTTAAGACCCGGCTCAGGTCCTTTATCCACAAAGTCTTCTCTGACTGCCATAAGGTACAGGTAGGGGAAAGATTAGGATGAGGGTTGGGGCTTGGGTACAAGTTAGGGTCAGGAATGTGACTAAAATCAGCCCTGTGAGGGGATACCCACAGGCTGCGTCTAGAGAACATCTTGCAGGGTGTCCAGGGTCTCCACTGCCACTGTATGACATCAGGTGGTGGTGCCCCATACACGGTACAGGTGAGGGTCTGGCGGCTTCGGCGAGAATAAATGCTGGGTGAAGATGCCTCCTTCTCAAGGATGTGTGGAGGAACTGTGGACAAAAGAACAGACTGATAGATGCAGGTGGCAAGGAAACCTTAGGTCCATCCTGGAGCTTTGTGCTACCTTTCCTCCTCTGCCCGTCTCCAACTTTCCCACTACGATTTCTACTATCATGAGGGGTGGGGATAGGGGGTTGGCTGGCCAGAGTGACTCTCAGCAACCAGGCAGGATGTATGTCAGGAGCCACTCAGTCTGGAGTACATGTGTGTGTGTGAGAATGGATTTGACTATAGCTGTGACCCACATTCCTTTGGCACATTCACCATTACCCCATCATACAATCTCCCTTACCCCCATTCCTGCCATCTATAGCTCTTTTTCTATTGTGTTTTCCTCTACCATTCTCTTAGTTCTTATCTGTTTGGCTGTATTCTCTTCTGAGCCCAGGCCCTCATCCCAGTCCTTATTCATCCCTGTCCCTTATTCCCTTTTCCACCATCCATTCCCCTGCCTCTACTAGTTCCATTCCCCTTCCCAAATCTGGTATGTTTCCTACTAGTCTGGCCCAGCCCCTCTCCCTTGGGTCATACCATTCACTACCAGCTCCAGGCTGATTTCACGTCTCAGGCCAGCCTGCCTGTTCCACAATGCCAGGGTGTAGGTGCCTGCATTCTGTTCTGTCACCTCCTTGATTACTATTGAATGTGGAGACTGGCGTCCAGAGACAGGCTTCCCATCCTTGTACCTGGAGGCATAGAGGAACTCAATCCTATACCTGTTGGTATTAGAGCCTCATTTTGCCCCATCATTTGTTCTGGTTCCAGACTAGGCAGGGAAGAACCAGAGGATCACAGATAAAGAGCTGAAAAGGAGATAATTTAACCTAATCCCCTCATTTTATAGATGAGAGAAGCCCAGAGAGGTAATGTCAGCTGGCCAAAATCATGTCATTATTGGAACTAGGGCTTTTCAGAAGAAGTTTGGATGAGCCTCATCATACCATATTAAAATAGCAACCAACAATAATCCCAGTTGCTCTGAATATGCACATTCAGCTCCCTTGTTCTCTTAAAGTAGGATATGACACTACCTTTGAATCACCCAATTGTATTTCCTGGTCTCTGGGACAACTCATTCACACACCATTTTCTTTGGCACTTGGGGATGGCTATGGTATTTGAGATGTTGTTGATGTTGTTCCTCCTTCCTTCCCAAAGAGAACTAGTAACATCATCAGGATGTTGTGCATGAAAGTAAGGGGACAGAGTTATATAAAGTCATCAGCCTCATTTTCTCCTCCAGAATCATCCAGCTTCAGTGATAAGACAAAGTCAAGATGTCTGGCAATGGCCCAGGATGCAGGAGTCTCTTGGGCTTTTCTAAATGGTCTTTCCCAGTTTAAGGCAATGCCCATTTAATGACTAAAGGCTAGGTAACAGGACAAAAGAGACAGTCAGAAGTAAACCCAGTGTGATTGGCTTAAATCAGAGGCAAAGTTACAAAAGCAAGAAAGACTATATCTTAACAGAGGCCATTGGATGGCCCAGTGAATAGAGTACCAGTCTTGGAATCAGGACAATCTGAGTTCAAATCTAGTCTCAAAATCTCTTGTTCTCTTGTTTTGGTATACTTCAGTTTCCACACCTGTAAAATGGGGATAAAAACAGCACCTCTCTCTCAGGGCTATTGTGAGCATCAACTGAGATAACATTTGAAAAGTGCTTAGCACAGTGTCTGGCATATGGAAGACACTTAAATGCTTATTCCTTTCCCTTCCCAACACATCAGGCTTTGACTTTCATAGGAGAGTTGACTTTACAAGAGCAGTGAGGAGAGTCCTGGCAGATAGCAGAACTGAGTTCAAATTCCAACTAAAGTCCCACCGAGTTCCCCTGAAGGTAGATGGCACATTTGCCAAGCACTGGGATCATTCTGGCTGTCTCTCTGAGGATAGGATTGAAACCTATTTAGTGAGTGTGGTCTGGGAAGATTTCTCTGGCAGGCTAAAGAAGAGTTATGTCTGTGCTTAGTGAGGGCAGAGATACTAGGAAGAAGCACTCCAAGGAGGGTCTACACTTAGAGATCAGGAATTCAGAAGACATTTTTTTATTCTTTCAGTGATTTGCCAGCAGATCACTCCTTGCAGTCTATTGAAGGGTGCTAGGAGCTGGGTTAAGCTAGAGGCCAGCCTGGGGAACAGGTCTGGTGGCCAGTGTTGCTCAAGTGATTAGGGATGTGATATAATTAATATAATGTAATGAATGTAAATTCTTTATTCCAAACAGCAAGTACAGGGCCCGGTGCATAGAAGCTGCTAATAGATGCTTGCCAATTGATTGATGGGCACAATAAAGTATTTATTAAGTATTTACTATATGCCGATCACTGGCTGAACACTGTATATACAATAAAAGCAAGACAAATAACTTTCATTCTAATGGAGGAAGCCAACCTATAAAGGGAGTGACCAATTGTTGTAGGGGCATATGATACAATTCAGACAGAGTAAGGTCAGGTCTATACCAAATGTTAGAGCTGGGATGGCTCTTCTGATGAAGTGGAATTTGTGATGAAGCCTGTGCTCTGAGCACTTGGGATGTTGAAACTGTCAGCAGTGACTGTCCATTAGAAATTACTTTTAATAAAACAGTGTACACCATGGGTTGTGATCACAGAAGACACTACCTTATTAATAGAAGAATTTCCTCTGTCAATATTGCTGTTCTCATGTGAATGAACCAGATGAGGAAGTTGCAGCTAAATGGAAAATTGACTTACATGATTACTTGAAAAGTCAAAGGAGTTGATTGTGTTGCTTTTGTTTCTCACTCAAGGCAATAAGAAAAACCATTCATAGGACACTTGTGATTTTGCCTTACAACAGTGATGATGAATATAAGAAAAAGACAATCATGAAGATTATCATTGCTTATGCATCAATATCTGCTTATGCATCAACATGCAATATCATTGCAATATGCATCAATATCAAGATGAGAAAGTAGGGAAATTCTTTGAAGAACTTGAGCGCCTGAAGATGCTTCCAATTAAGTTAAGCTACAGTTTGATAGTCAATGATTTCAATGCAAAGATGGGTACAGGTAGTGATAGCCAATAGGATGTCAGAAAATGTGGGTCAAGTTGAGAAAGGCTCCAAAAGCTTATAGAGTATTCAGAAATCTTACATTTATGCATCATAAATTCAGAAGACAGTCCCAAGGCTGCTGTTGTTGTTAAGTCGTTTCAATTGTGTCCAATTTTTCATGACACTGTTTGGGGTTTTCTTGGCAAAGTTACTGGAGTGATTTGCCATTTCCTTCTTGAACTCATTTTACAGATGAGGAAACTGAGGCAAATAGGGTCTTGCCCAGGGTCACAAAGCTAGTAAGTTTCTGAGGCCATATTTGAATTCAGGTTTTCCTTACTTTAGTGCTCTATACACTGTGCCATCTAGATGCCCCCAAAGGTGCTAGATATAGTAAATTCAGGACACCATCATGAAAAAAGTTGATTCTGGGAAAGGGACCTGTATGTGCCAAAATGTTTGTGGCAGTCCTGTTAGTAGTGGCTAGAAACTGGAAAATGAATGGATGCCCATCAATTGAAGAATGGTTGGGGGGTAAATTGTGGTATATGAATGTTATGGAATATTATTGTTCTGTAAGAAATGACCAGCAGGATGAATACAGAGAGGCTTGGAGAGACTTACATGAGCTGATGCAGAGTGAAATGAGCAGAACCAGGAGATCATTATATACTTCAACGATACTGTATGAGGATGTATTCTGATGGAAGTGGATTTCTTTGACAAAGAGATCTAACTCAGTTTCAATTGATCAATGATGGACAGAAGCAGCTACATCCAAAGAAAGAACACTGGGAAATGAATGTAAACTGCATTTTTGTTTTTCTTCCTGGGTTATTTTTACCTTCTGAATCCAATCTCCCTGTGCAACAAGAGAAATGCTCAGTTCTGCACACATATATTGTATCTAGGATATACTGTGACATATTTAACATAGATAGGACTGCTTGCCATCTAGGGGAGGGGGTGGAGGGAGAGAGGGGAAAAATTGGAATAGAAGTGAATGCAAGGGATAATGTTGTAAAAAATTATCCTGGCATGGGTTCTGTCAATAAAAAGTTATTATTAAAAAAAAAAAAGAAAAAAGTTGATTCTATCTTATGGGAAAAGAAATGATTGTTTATAGATGTTTAGTCATATAAAATTCAGCAATCCATTTAGTCTACTACTATGGAGAAATATGATGAAATATTATAGGTAAAATTGCCTATAATAACTGAAAACAAAACAAACATATAGCAAGTCTGAATTAAGTTACATCATCTTAAGAAAACAATACCATTTTTTAAAAAGTATAGCAGCCAATTAATCCTTTTATAATGTTTTGAACTGGTGAAAAAAGAGTTTTCTTTAGAAATTTTGCCTTGCCATTCATTACAAGAGGAAACTGGTATGAAAGCAACAAAAAGAGTGAAACAGATATGTTATTATTGCCATAATGGTCCACTTTATCATCAATGACAATGGTATCAGCATATTCAGGCCCTGACACTTCATTCTGTGATGTGCTCACAAGGAAGTAGAAATGGCTCTTAGGAAGAAGCAAGCACTAAGAATGACTGGATTGATCTAAATAAGTACACACCAAAAAAATCTTTGCTGGGTATAACACAATCTTGAAAACATTGTAGAATTTTTTCAGAAGATATTTCAGGATGAGAGAGATGCTCAAAAGCATGAGAAGAAAATCATGGATAAGAGGATGCTACTAACATCTGAACTATATGTCTACTGTCTTATCTTTACAAAATGTTTATGAGAACAATCTATGCACATATTACGGGTATCCTTGATGAAAACATAAGAAGATTGCAAGTTCTTCTGAATGATATTCCATAGCATAGAACAGCTTGCCAATCATACAGTTGATTGAAAGGTACAAAGAATACAAGATTCTTTTGGGTGCCTTTTGTCACAAATTACCAAAGATTTTTGACTCAGTTGATCAAAGTGCAACCTTTCAAGACTCTATTCTAATAAGGAATGTCTCATAATACTTTGAGACTGCACAAAATTCCTTGATAAATGCAACAGAAAAACATGATTATTATTAAGCAAGTATAGTTATGTCTTCCATTGTGATAGATGAGGTTGTATGCAGGGTCTAGGCTGAAGAGAGATTCCCCATAAATGATTAGGTTCTCCAGATGACATTGTGTAATTTATTGCACTAATATCCAGAACATGAAAAGAAAGAGCCTCTTTAATGGAATCCATGATTACTCAAAAAATCAGTCTATAGTAGAGGTGAGCAAACTAGTCCTGGGGGTCAAATCCAGTTTTCTGCTTCTTTTTGTGTGGCCCTTAAGAATGTTTTACATTTTAAAATAAACTTTAATGTAAAAACAATTCTTAGCTGGAGGATAGGAAGGGTAGAGTGCAAAAAGATAAAGAGCTAGATTTGGCTCTCAGGCCTAGTTTACTGACTCCTTTGTCTATAGGAAAAAGAAAAATGGATGAAAATGCCTATTATCCAAATTATGACATGAATTTGGAAGGGAAGTCCATTGAATCTCTTTATCTGTAAGTATTTCTTCAGTTACTACAGAAGGACAATGATTGGGCATAGCATTGAACAGGAGAAAAAAAGGAGATCTCATGGTACTGGGGAAATTGTGCAACTCTTTCAACTATCCCAAGCTGCTCTTATATAAAACTTCCAACATTTCAACATTAATGCAAGGTAGATGCAAGTGGACTTCAACATATTTCCAATAAAGACCCATGTGAAAGAAATAAAAGGCTTATGAACAAAGAAAGGTATTCATCACAAAGGCATTGGTGGCTCACCCATGAAGTAAGAAGGAGGGATAACAGATAGATACCTTGAATGATACAATGAAACTCATAGGACATAAAATGCCCTGGAAGAAGGGGTCCAGCACATTGAATAGATCCTTTGTGAAGGACCAATGAAAGACCATAAACAAGAATCATGTAGGATAAACAGGTATGAAAAGGTCTCAATCAGCATTAATGGAGGGAATACCTACATTAATGAAATCATAGATCACTTGAAATAAGTTTATACAGAAGCAAAAGGGAATAAAGTCACTCTTGTAAGAAAGCAGAAGGTAACCAACCACCTGCCATAATTGTTGATCAGTTGCATCAGGTAAATTTTTGTTAGCTCTTCATGGGCAGAGATCACAATGGGTAATTTTTTTTCCATATTCCTATTTCTAGAGTTTAACATGGAGCCTTGCACAGAGCAAGCATTTGATAGAAAATTTGTTGAGTTTATAGGAGGTAATACTATATTGGGGAAAGGCTGGACTAGTGAGTAATTAATATTAATCCTCATTTTACTGGTAAGAAAATTAAAGCATTGAGAGCTGATGTGGCTTGTCCAAGGTCATTCAATTTTTAAGTGTCAAACCTGGAATTTGATCCTTGGTTTCCTTGGCTCCAAGTTTCATTCTGTTTTCCATAGCAGATATTGTTGGAAGCTCAGAACAGCAAGAAAATGGGAACAGGAATGAATAAAATGAGAGAATGATAACCAGTTTTCATGATGAAAATATTATAAAGGCTATAAGAGGCTGGGATTTGAGGGAAACATTGGATATGAGAAGACTAGCAAATTCAGTTATCTACTTTCTTCTGGGCTCTGTCACATTCTGTGTTGCACAAAAAGGTACAATTAGAATTAACTTTCATGCCTCCCAGGCAAGACTTCCTCTCTACTTTCCTGATCTTGGCCCTCAGTGAGAAGGTGCTATCCCTAATCCCCTCAGATCTCCTTTCTGACCCTTCCAGCTTTTGGAAGTGATGGCATGTTGGGGTTAAGGAACTAGGGAACCAAGGGGGAATCAAAGGGTATTTTTGGAGGTGGGAAAGAGGTTACCATTGGAATTCTGGTGGAGGATATGCTGCCACCTTCACTGGAAGCTTCACCAGATCATCTCCTGCTGTGGCCTCGATCACAGGGCCCTTCAGCCAGTCCACACTAATGAAGGGTTTGTCTGTGAAATGGAGCGAACAGGAGTGAGGCAAAGACCTTTTTCATAGTCAAAGATGAATTCTTACATTTTTTAAAGGCTTAACTCAAATGCTATCTCTTCCAAGAAAGAATATCTTATTCTAGACTATAAACTGGATTGTAAACTTCTTGAAGGCAGGGAACAATTTTATCTAAACTTTTAGAACTTGACACAATTCTCTGCATAAGCACATAAAGGTTTGTTAAATTGCTTTTAATGACTATCAAATTTCTCACCAGCCTTAAAAAGGAAATGGGCTCCTTAACCTTGCTGAAGTATGAAGAGAGGGAACACTGACCTACAGAAGGAACAAAGAGCAGGGAAGTTGGACAGAGAATGTAGGCTTGAAAGCCCAATCACTGGGAACAGATATAGACAGGAGACATTAGGAAAAGACATGAAACAGAGACACAGAGCCAGTCTCTAAAGAGTATAACAGAAGTAGAACACAGAGCAGAAATATGGAATGGAGACACTGACTAAGTGGTCACTAAGCTGAGTCAGCAATCAGGGACTCAATTCCTTTAGGTCACTTGCAAATGTAGGGATGTACATGTACACACACACACACACACACACAGGTCTCTACAAAGGCTTTTGGTGAATGAATGAATGCATACAGTGATGGATAGATTAAAGATCTATAGCCCTTTTGGTTATGGGCAACACACATATCTACAGTTATGAGGTCTTATGAGGGGGAGGGCTAGCTGGGGTTGAGGCAGAAAGAAAGCCTCCTCTGTGAGTCTCCCTTCCCTCCTCTTCCGAATACTGTACCCAAGGGCCTATCCTCTCTCCTAAGACCCAATTGTGGCCATACCGTGCACAATGACCTCAGTGCTTTCCCTGAAGCTCTGGACACCATTGCTGGCTTCACACACATACTTCCCGAGGTCTTGTTGGCTCACATTCTGGATGACCAGGATGCTGGATAGTTCTGTATGCGTCTGTTGGGAGCGGCGCTCAGGTGTCACTGCTCCAGCTCGTTCTGTCTGCCAATGGGATGGAACAGGAGAGGTCAGCATCCTGCCTCTGCCCCCTTCTCCTGTCTTTGATACCTTGTGTTCCCAGAGGACGAATCACCAGGTAGTCCCTTGTTGTTGTTGTTGATCCTTTTTTCTCAAAGAGGACTCAAGACATCTGGGGGCTGATATCTTGACTTGCAAATGAATTGGATTTAAATGAGGCAGAGCTGTGAAAAACCATCAGCCTCACTCCTCCAGAGTTGTATAGCCCCACTGTCTTCAGAAGAATGGTAGCCTTGTTTTGGGTAGGAGGGAGGGAAGGACTAGGATGCTGACTTTTGTGAAAAAGGAATACCCAAGAACTAGGTTATCTAGGATTTCCTCAGGAGCTTGAATTCAGTTCTTAAGGTGACCCACCAGCACCTCCTTCCAAGAGAATCTCCCATAGATTCCGATGGCCTAAAGTTCTATAGGGAAGGTGGCCCAAAAGATATAGGAAGTTCTTGATGATAATTTTTTTTTTAATGCAAACAGTTTACATTCATTTCCCAGTGTTCCTTCTCTGAGTGTAGCTGCTTCTGTCCATCATTGATCTACTGAAACTGAATTAGATCTTCTCTTTGTTGAAGAAATCCACTTCCATTAGAATACCTCTTCATACAGTATCGTTGTTGAAGTGTATAATGATCTCCGGGTTCTGCTCATTTCACTCAGCATCTCCAAATAAGTCTCTCAAAGCCTCTCTGTATTCATCCTGCTGGTCATTTCTTACAGAACAATAATATTACATAACATTCATATACCACAATTTACCCAACCATTCTCCAATTGATGCGCATCCATTCATATTCCAGTTTCTAGCCACTACAAACAGGGCTGCCACAAACATTTTGGCACATACAGGTCCCTTTCCCTTCTTTAGTATCTCCTTGGGGTATAAGCCCAGTAGTAGCATTGCTAGATCAAAGGATATGCACAATTTGATAACTTTTTAGGCATAATTCCAGATTGCTCTCCAGAATGGTTGGATTCATTCACAACTCCACCAACAATGCATCAGTGTCCCAGTTTTCTCGCATACCCTCCAACATTCATCATTATTTTTTCCTGTCATCTTAGCCAATCTGACAGGTGTGTAGTGGTATGTCAGAGTTGTCTTAATTTGTATTTCTCTGATCAATAGTGATTTGGAACACTCTTTCATATGAGTAGAAATAGTCTCAATTTCATCATCTGAAAATTGTCTGTTCATATCCTTTGACCTTGATGATAAAATTTAACAAAATTTTTTTCAGTGAGGCCAAAAAGAGCAAATTGCTTAAAAATAAAATTGTGGCTACACAAAGATCTCAGAAGTTGATTCAGAGAAAAGAAAAACAAAGGAGATGGAAACAAGAATTAATAAAATAAGAGAATGAATAAAAAGGGATGGTATGGCCCAGAAGGAAAAATATTAAAATTAGTAAAGCTCAAAATGAACTGAAGCTGGTAACAAATGCTAAGAATATACAACTTCTTTTTATGTTATGTAGGAAACAAGAGATAGAACCAATAAGGGATAGAAGGATTACTGACTGGGATAGATAATGAAAATGAATGAACAGAAAGCAGAGCTACTTAATGCTTATTGTGATTTTCTTTTCTCTTGTTAAAAAAAAGATTTTCTGATTAGAAAGAATTTATTATTTTGATTTGCCATAGGACTTTTAATATATTTAACATTATATTTTTCCCCAATGATATATAAAAACAACTTTTAACATTCATTTCAAAAATGGAGTTTCAAATTCTCTCTCTCTCCTCTCTCCCTTCATTGAAAAAGCAAGCAATTTGATATGGATTATACAAGTATAGTTATGTAAACATATTTCCATATTAGTCATATTGTGAAAGAAAACAGATTGAAAAAAATCCAAGAAAAATGAAGTAAAAAAAGTATGCTTTCAAATACCTTCAGACTCCATCAGTTGAAAGAATAGATTTTCAAAAATGTTTATAATGTTCTAAATCTCAAGAAAAATGAGTAAATGATAAGAGTCCCTAGTTATCCTTAATTAGTTCAAGTCTTTGGGCCTAAATCAACTGTTTCCTAGTATACTGAAAGAGCTGACTTTGATAACCTTTAAGTGATCCATGAAAAATCATGAAGAAAAAGTCATTATTGGTCATAGAAATGCAAATTAAGACAACTCTGAGATACCACTACAAATCTCTCAGATTGGCTAAGATGACAGGAAAAGATAATGATGAATGTTGGAGGGGATGTGGGAAAACTGGGACACTGATGCATTGTTGGTGGAGTTGTGAATGAATCCAACCATCCAACGAATTCAGCCATCCAACCACCCAGGGAGCATCCTGGAACTATGCTCAAAAAGTTATCAACCTTGTATATCCTTTGACCTAGTAGTGTTCGCTCTGGGCTTATATTCCAAAGAGATCTTAAAGGAGAGAAAGAGACCCATATGTGCAAAAATGTTTGTGGCAGCCCTTTTTATAGTGACTAGAAACTGGAAACTGAGCCCATCCATTGTAGAATGGCTGAATAAATTATGATATATTAATGTTATGGAATATTATTGTTCTGTAAAAATGACCAACAGGATGATTTCAGAGAGACCTGGAGAGACTTAGATTAATTGATGCTAAGTGAAACAAGCAGAACCAGGAGATCACTGTACATGGCAACAACAAGACTATATGATAATAAATACTGATGGATGTGGCTCTCTTCAATAATGAATTGATTCAGACCAGTTTTAATTGTTCAGTAATGAAGAGAGCCATTTGCACCCAGGGAGAGGACTGTGGAAACTGAGTAAGGACCACAACACAGCATTTTCACTCTTTCTGACTTTTTCTGTTGTTGTTTGCTTGAATTTTTGTTCTCCTTCTCAGTTTTTTTTTCTTTCTAGATCCAATTTTTCTTGTGCAGCAAGATAACTATGGATATATATACATATATTGGATTTAATATATATTTTAGGCTGGATTCTTTGAGATGACAGTCTCGTCCAGCCCTGGGACCAAGATCCATTTGGTCCCAGTATATCTCTCCATTTAATAAACTATTAAGTTGGTCTCTAACCTTTATCTTGCTCAGTTTCTCCGGCATTACACTATAAGAAAAAGAGTATAGTAGTCTTCCCCAATTCCCAACCGGCTAACCAAGAACTCTTTTATTAAAGGAAAGAATCAAAAGGGGCTGTTTCCCCTATCTTTCAAGTCTTTTAAGTCTGCAACATTAGACACTGTCAAAGAATGTAGCTTCTTTTTTTTTTTTTTTCCAGATAGCTCTTCCCTCCCCCCCCCTTTTAATAGCTTTTTATTGACAGAACATATGCATGGGTAATTTTTCAGCATTGAGTCTTGCAATCACTTCTGTTCCAACTTTTCCCTTCCTTCCCTCCAATCCCTTCCCTAGATGGTAAGCAGTCTGATACATGTTAAACATTTTAAAGTATATCTTAAATAATATATATTTTAACATGTATTGGAATACCTGCCATCTAGGGGAGGAGGTGAGGGGAAGGTGGGGAAAATTTGGAACAGAAAGTTTTGCAAGGGTCAGTGTTGAAAAATTACCCATACATATATTGTAAATAAAAAGCTATAATAAAAATCATGGAGAAAAAGAAAGGATCAGAGGTAGTGGGCACATGTCATATAAATTTAAGTTTTAAAATGTGTGTATGTGTGTGTATATATACATGTATATGTATATAAGACACAAATTAAGAGGACACAATTTTTAAAATATAGTTTTGATATTATTAGGGGGATAACTTGTGATTATTTAGAAATGGAAGGAATAATCACCAAAAATTGATATGAGTTCATCAAGAACAGATATATGAAGAACCTTGTTTCCTTTTTTGATATAACTACTTGGTTAGTAGATCAAGGGAATGACACAAACATAGCATGCCTGAATTTCAATAAGACATTTTAAAAACATATCTGGAAAATGATGAGGAGTTGAAAGGCACCAAGAGACTGGTCAGGGATAAGGAGTGTAATAAATGTCATGATAGGGCTTCAAGGATTCAAGCTAAGCACCTCTGACATTCCACTAAATTTAAGGGAGAACATTCATTGTCATCTCCTGGTACCTTGGTAACTTTCCTTAGTTTTTCAATTTCTCTAGTTGGTCTGTGGTTTTGTCCACAGCAAAAAACTAAGAAATCCTGTCTAGAGCTATTTACTGTTTAAAGAATGGGGAGGAGGAGAAAAAGAGTAGGAGAGGAATGCCAGGGCAGGGGAAGCTGGAAGGAAATGTCTTACCTCCTAGAGAGATTGGAATGACTGGGGTTTGGGAAGGAGAAATGGGTGGTAGATATCAGCAAAAGAAAGAAGGCTCAGAGGAGGGAAGAATATTGGTCATACAGGGACTGGTCTGGGGGTGAGAAGTACTGTAGAGTCTATATTGGCCAGAAGCCTACAAATGAGTCAACTAGCACTTATTAACTACCTATCATACCTAGGCTCTCTGTGAGATGCTGGGGATCCAAAGACAAAATTGAAACAGTTTTTGCCTTCAAGGAGAGTCTACCCTCTCAATCCTTGCTCATGTATGCAGCCCGAGATGCTCAGCCCTGTTCAAGGCATCAGTCGTCCAGGAGAGCACCAGGATCTCCAGAGAATGAGTCAGGGAATGAATTCTAGACAGAGCAGGGCTGATGGAGGCAATCTTGATAGGCTCCCTGGGAGCTTCATTGGCCTGGGGTTAGAAAATGGGCAAGGGATGGAGGCTTCAGGTCTACAAAGATAGACAATGATGACAATAAAAGGAGGATGACTCTAGTGGGAAGAAGAGAATCTTTCAGTACTGAAAGAGAGAAAGACAGACAGTGGAGAGACAGGAACAGAGACACAGAGAGAGACAGAGAAATAGAGGCAGAGAGATAGCATGTGAAAGAGTGATTGTGTGTGTTGAGTCAGAGGGATGGAATGGGGAGACAGTGTAGTCTAAGGAAAAGAGACATAACCTTGGAATGAGAAGACCTGGATTCAAATATCACCTCTGGTGCCTACTACCTTTGCAATCTTAGATAAATTACTTAATCTTCTTGGGACTCAGCTGTAAAATGAGGATGTTACAATCTGGCATGGGAGACTTCTTCTAGCTCTAGTATAGACTTTATGAACAGTGAATAGGAGATGAGAGGGACACTGAAGCAGTGTTGAGAAAACAAGTATCAGCTTCCCATATGGCAAGGTGTTTTAATGGACATGTTGGGCTGGGGATTGTGCCAGGGGAACAGTCATGAAGATGCTTCTCCTGGTTTGAGGGTTTCTCTTTTGAAAAGGAACAGCAACATGGATGAATAGAAAGGGAAATAGATAGGGAAAAACTGAGTTCAGATCTTGCCTTAGATGCTTACTGGCTGACCCTGAACTAATCTTTCTGTGCCTCAGTTTCCTTATCTGTAAAAAAAGTCTAAATTGGTCTTTGAACTCTATGATTGTATAGTGAGTGCTAAGAGTATGGGGTTGTCATTTAACATATTAGTTGGTATGAGATAGACTATTTCTAGAATTCTATAATATATTAAGAGAGGTAGTTTTTTTCTTTGTTTTAGAATATTTCATCAGAGAGGGAACAATTAATTAAGCTGGTCTTCCTTGATGAAGGAACAAGGTACACTAAGTCTGAGTCTCTTTTCTGAGCCTCCATTCCTTACTTGTAAAATAAACATGTTCATCATTGCCTTAGAGTTTTGTGATGTTGAAATGACATACTAGATATGTAAGCCTTTCGTAAACACTAAGTATCATAGAATTGTGAGGAATAATTATTGCTTTTGTTAATTTTGAGAAGGTATAGACTTATGATTTTGTTGGTATGACACTCCCAACGAAGAAATTCCTTATTATTAATGTAAACTGGCACATATTTTGCAACGTAAAGTCAGAGACTATAAAGAACTAATTTGGGGCATAGAGAGAATAAATGACTTGCCTAGGACCACCCTGCCAGTATGGAAACCAGCTCTTCCAGATTCTGAGGCTAACTCTCCTTATCTTTTATTCATCTTGGCCTTCATGACTGCTCTTTAGTTATTATGTTAATAATAAAAACATAATTATATCATGATACAATTAACATGGCATCAATTATTAACTAACCAATATGGGTTACACTTAAAGTATATGTTCATGATTATATCAGTTATGTTAGAATTTAAAAATTCTATTAAATATCTTTACTAGAACTTGAGAAATAAGAGTTCCCCTGAAGAGCAAATATTTAATTTCAGTGTCTTTTGCCTCTTGAGACCCAGTGTTATGATCCACATGATCCTATGGGTAACTCTAAAGAGCAAAATATTAAAGGATATGAGATGATTTGAGAGACTTGGGACAAAAAGTATTTCCAGGTGATGGATGCTTCTTACCAAAGGGAAGGTTGACACAACACTAGCTATGGGCATAAAATGCGTGGAGGGAGGAATTAGCCAGAACTCACAAGAACCAGGAGGATGTGAGGGATGGTTGTGATGAGCCACAGGGAGCAAAGCCCTAACTATTCCATGGAGAGATACCAAAGAAAGACCAGCCCACTTAGGGAAGAATATAAGTAAGGAGGTCTCCCTGGAAGGAAGAAGAGGGCTAACCTGCTTTCCAGGATAATCCCACTGGAAGGTAACTCCTGAGTTGAACTCGGCCCATACAGTACAGTTCAGAACCAGCTTCTCCCCCACCAGCAGCTCCAAGGCTTTCTTAGGATATAGCTGAATGTCATATAGCTCATTTCCTGGGGGACACAGGCAAACACAGAACACAATACAGTAACACAGAGCATACAAAACAACACATACACAATAATATAAAACATATGGCAATACAGTTGACTCAATGATACAGAAAAGTAATGGAGCACAGGACAACTCTTACAACAGACAGCACATATGACAGATACAGCAAATACAAAGAAAGATGCGTGCATGCACACGTAACAATATGCATGAATGTTCATACACAGAGACATAGGCATATACAAAAATGATTCCAAAACTCTAGCTGGAGTCTCTAGGATTGCCTTCTAATCCCTCCTCTTTCCTTCCAGCCCCATATCCAATATCACCACTACCAGGGCTGTGAGACCCAGCAGAAATGGGAAACACATTTCCCTCCCTGGACTCAGGAACTGGAGAAATTTTCATGTTTCTCATTCTGGTGGCACCTCACAAACAAGGGCTTGGGACCAAGGCTGGAGTGGGCTCCTCTGGGATAAACATGAGGGGGATACCCTATGATCTGGCAGGAGTAGGCTGTTCCCATCATACCAGTGATATGGATGATGAAGATGTTGGAACGGAAGGTTCGGCCCCGGATGATGGTCTCACACTGGAGGAACAAGGTGTCTCCGAGGAGTGACGTGGGCACCAGCATTCCCCTCCTGTCATCCCACACGATTTCTTGTCCATCTGGCCGGATCACCCTGATTTGCTAGGGGTGGGGCGGATGGTCAGGGGCTGGCTGCCTCTCCCCTCCCCACCATAACTCAGGGACGTCTGGATCCAAGGCCCCTTTTCCAGGAATGGTCATCAGACACCTCCAGTTCTGATTCATTGGGATCAGAAACCCTGGGCAGGGAGGAGGAATCTGGAGCAGGATAGGGGAAATAGGGGGTGGTGGTGAGAAAGGAAGAAAGGGAGTGGTGGTTCATACCGAATGCAGAGTGACGTTGAGATCCGGGATGGACACCAGGCAGGGTACCCACGTATGGTCCTTGTTAACCAGGAGAGTGTCTGGCCTGTTGATGAAGGGCTGCTCGAAGTCTGAGGCCAAGGACAGCCATCCGCCGAGGAAGAGGGAGAGAGGAGAAATGAAGAAGTGGAGAGAAAAGAAAGAAATGGAGAGGGAAAGAAGAGAAAGGTGAGGAGGGTAAAGGAAGAGAGGAATGAGGAAGGAATAAGGAGGAAAAGGATGGGTATGAAATGGAAGCAAAGGTGGAATATAATAGGATAGAGGAAGGAAACAGAAGGAAGGAAGAAGAAAAGGAGGAAGGATAGGAAGAAGGAAAAGGAAAGAGGAAAAACAAGACTTCCTGAGTGGTTGGATGGATGAGTAAGGAAGCAGGGAGGGGGGTCCATGGAAGGGATAACATGCCAAACCTCAGGTCATATTCCCATGTTCAGATTCCCATCAGTCATGGGCCTTCATGGACATAGCTGGGTTTTCAGACCCGCTTTTTCCAGGTGAGTTCTGTCTTGCTATAGCCTAAACCTTATTGCTGTACTGACAAAGGGAGGCTGGAGGCCCCTAGTTTGATATGCCAGACACAGAATAAGCACTATAGCAGCCAGGCTTGTTTTCATTTTATACTGACACAGAACAAGTTTAGCACTGAACTTTTACAAATAAGATGAAAGAAGAAAGAAACAGAATTGATATTGAGGTAGGACTTCAGATTGATAAGACAAGAAATGGGATGATGTTTTCCTAAAAGCAGATTATCAAACGGGCATGGCAGCAAGACATAACTGTGATAGAGGATTTAAAATAGTCAGATATCTGCTGAAAGTCTAAGAAATTCCTGCCATGATGAAAAGTTCATCTCCAAGAAAGCAGATGAAAAGAAATGGAGGAAGATCTATTTTGGACTTTTTTCTGATTAATAAAAAGAGACTAGCTTGTGTAATAACTTGTGAAAGACTAGCTTAGGAGAAAGTGATCATGTTATCTTAGCATTAATCATAGTAAAGAAAGAGAATGCAATATTTTTCCTTTAAGAAAGGAGATTTCAAAAAGTTCTGAAAAAACTACTTTATTATCTCTTGGATTAATTCTTTTCAGAATTGATGGCTCATAAGAGATTAAAGATTTTCTAAAAAGTAATTCTGAATACACAATTATACATTTTCAGTTAAAGCAGAAAATGGAGAAGAATAAAGAGGGACCAATGTGGTCACACAGGGAGCTCTTAGGTGAGCCTGGATATGTACAAAGGGTAAGGGAAGGTGGGGCATATACATAAAGATGAACGCAAAATATAGAATAATAAAAAAATAATAGGAATGCCAGATTAGCAAGTCTCAAAATGAACTGAGCTTTGGGGAAAATGCTAAAAAAAAATAACAAGGAAGTCTTTTTAAAAATTATGTTGAGCTTTGAAAGTCTTAAGATCTCTGATCAATACAATAATCAACCATAACTCTGAAGGACTAAACAGCATCCTTCTCATTTCTTGACTGAAATGTGATGGACTAAAAGTGTAGAAGGAGATATGTACTTTCTAGGCAAGTCAAATTATGGATTTGTTTTTACTATGCCAACTTGTTACAAGAGAAGGCTTTTTAAATTAATGGGTGGGAAGAAGTTTGGTTTTGTTGAGAATGGGGAGAAGAAAAACTTTTAAAGCATCAATGAAGCATTTTTAAAAATACACAGTAGAAAAGAAAAAGAGGGATAGCTTTGAAACTCTTGATTTTAATAGTTAAAACAAATTATATGTAATAAAAACTCATATTTTCAACTACAACTTTTTCTAACCTCTATATGTGGAAACATTCATGTAAGTATTGGTGTTTTGTCAAAATTGGAATAACAAAAATGAAACACATTTGTGAAATGAAAAAAATAAATAAAAAGTAACAAAAAGAAAAAGAAGAGAGAAATTATAGAGAATGTGAGAAGTAACATGGGGTTGGCAACAATGTATGCTGTCTCAGTTTTTGAAAAGGGAAGAAGGAATCTGGAAGTTATGAAAAGGGTAGCTTATTGTAAAAATCTAAAAATATTTCCATAAAGTTATTAAACAGATGGTCTATGAACATTTAGAATTCAAGACTCACTAGGAACCAATATGGGTTGACTCAGAACTGTCAAACTAATCTTATTAAAAGAAAAATATTTGTTTACTCAAAATATTATAAGCACTTACTAACTACTAAAATTCTAAAGGACTTGTGATAAAAATGTTATCCAGGGAAGCTAGATGGCACAGTGGATAACAGCACTGGCCCTAGAGTCAGGAGGACCTGAGTTCAAATTCAGCCTTAAACACTATGTGACCCTGGCCAAGTCACTCATCCCCAATTGCCTTTCAAAAAAAAAGGATCCTTGATAGCAGAAAGAGCCCTGGATTTGGCACCAGAAGACCTAAATTCACATTCTAGCTCTTACTTGTACTAGTAATTTGGGTGCGTTGAGTCTCAATGTCCCTATTTATAAAAGGCAGATAATATGTTTGCACTGTATAGCTTGCAGAGTTTGAGGGAGGACAACACCAAATAGACTGTATTTGGACCTTTGGAAAAGTGAGATAGCTATTACTCCTAGCTGACCTCAAAGGCTCCTTCAGTTCTAGATATTACTGCTCCACCCTTCACCAATTCTTTGAGGAGTTTCCCTCCCCCTGCCCCTTCTAGGGAGGTCAGTACTCCAGGGGGCCCCTGGATGGTGCTCACCTCTCACAAACACATAGGTGCTCACTGCGGTGGTGCCCTCAATTCGAGCCTTGATGTATTTGTAGTAGCAGATGTAGGAGCCGGTGTCATTGGCCTGGGTGCTGGTCAGCACTAGCACCTTGCAGTAGGGCCGGCTGTCGGTGCCTTCACAGTCTCGTTCAGCTCCGACCTCGGCTGGCTCCCCAGCTTTGCTCTCCTTGTCACCTTGTCTAGGTTCCTCCCCACCCCGGGGCCACGCCCACTCCAGGGGATGCTGTCCTCTGGCAGAGGGAGAGGAGAAAAAGAGAGAAATTATGGGTGCACTATGACAGAGACCATTCCTGGACCCAGCGTCTTTAGAGTGGGAAGGATAAAGAAGAAGGGGAGAGAAGATGGGAAAAAAAAGGACTAGAGACCCTGGCAAACTGTCTTAAGTCCTGACACTTACCTGAGGAGACTAGAGGTCTAAGCCATGGTTAGCAATGAATGCCAAGTCTGGCCTGAGTGTCCTGCTCTGATAGACAGGGGAGGTCCTTTGTAGAATATGGAAGTTAGAGTCTCAAAATTCTTAGGACCTTCTGGGCCTTGGGAGGGGTCAACTATGCACCTGTATAAAAGTCTTTGGGGTCAGAGACTTCTAAGTCAGATGATGGGGAGTAGGGACTCCAGAAGGGCAAAACTTGGCAAATTCTTCACAAATTGGCTCTTCTGAGCTGGGCCAATAGATACCATTATGTCCTGGTGGAAGATACTTCTTTGCAGGAGGCCTGGGGGACCAGAGGTGTGCTGTGAGATCCTAAGTAAGATATTTTCCCCTCCTCTCTGGGCTTTCTGATTCCCTGGCTTTTCCTGCAGGGTTCCAAATTGCTGGATTTAGGGTCTGCTAGGCTGAGTACCCATTCATTTAGGATCTGGGTGACAAGGCTTTCTTTGTGTAGAAAGGAAACACTTTATAAGTGAGCTTAGGTTTCTTACTGAGAGATAGGCAACAGACTTGGTATATCCAAAGGTTCCCTGCCTATAAGTAAGTGTGTAATCCTATGTCTTCTCCACAGAGACTATGGAGAAACATAATATAGTTGTAGTTCTCTAAGGAAGGAAACTAATTAATAGTAGCCTAGGATAGAAAAAGGAGGGGATAGGGACTGGGAGAAGGGGAGGAGTTTAGGGAAGAAGCTAAGAATTATTTCAACGTGTAATGGTCTAAACAAATTAGGAGAGCAAGAGACAATTTACCTATCAGATCTTTGGAGAAGGGAGGAATTTATGACAAAGAAGAACTAGAGAATATTATAAAAGACAAAATGGATAATTTTGATTACATTAAATTAAAAAGTTTTTGCACAAAAAAACCCAACAGAAACAAGATTTAAAGGGAAGTACAAAGCTGGGGAAAATCTTTATATCCAGTGTTTCTGATAAAGATCTCATTTCTAAAATATATCAAGAATGGTGTCAAATTTATAAAAATATATGGCATTCACCAGTTGATAAATGGTAAAAAGATATGAACAATTTTTAGATGATGAAATTAAAGCTATTTCTGGTCACGTGAAAAAAATGTTCCAAATAACTATCAATTAGAGAAATGCAAATTAAAACAATTCTGAGATACCATTGTATACCTTTCGGATTGGCCAAGATGATAGGAAAAAATAATAATAAATGTTGTAGGGGATGTGGGACACTAATGCATTGTTGGTGGAATTGTGAAATGATCTAACCATTCTGGAGAGCAATCTGGAACCATGACCAAAGGATTAGAAAATTGTGCATACTCTTTGACCCAGCAGTGACACTACTAGGTCTGCATCCCAAGTATATCATAAAGGAGGGGGAAAGGACTCACATGTGCAAAAATGTAGCAGCTCTTTTTGTGATAATGAAGAATTGGAGAATGAATAGATGCCCATCAATTGGGGAAGGGCTGAACAACAGTGGTACATGAAGGTAATGGAATATTATTATTATAGAAAGACCTGGAAAGATTTACATGAACTGATGCTGGGTTTGTATCCCAAGGAAATCATAAAGGAGGGGAAAGGACCCATGAAAAGAATTCTATGTGCAACTATGAATCTTTGTTTTATAGTATTTGCTCTCTCTCTCTCTCTCTCTCTCTCTCTCTCTCTGTATATGATAGATTCCACCTGCTATTTTCACAATTGTCCTGTTTGTCTTGGCTGTTTCCATACTTCTTTCCATTCTCTTCTGTGCATTTAAAAAAGTTCCAATAGTTTTCATCTCTGACTATCTCCTCATTTTCTATTAATCATAAGAAAGAAAAGGAAGAAAGAAAACTTATAACAAATAAGTATAGTCAAGTCAAAAAAATTCTTACAGTGGTTGTGTTTGTTAGAAGGTCCTCTGAAGCACAGATCCTCTGAAGATTTAGTCATTGCTTTGATTAAATTTCTTAAATCTTTCAAAGATGTATTTCTTTTTTTATTTTCAAAACTTATGCAAGGATAATTTTTTCAACACTGATTGTTAAAAAACCTTGTATTCCAATTTCCCCTCCTTCTTCCCACCCCCTCCTCTAGATAACATATAATCCAATATATGTTAAATATGGTAAAAATATATGTTAAAATCAAAATAGGCATACATATTTATACAATTAAAAGATGTATTTCTTTATAATGTTGTTGTCCTTGTATAAATTAAGTCTCCTGGTTCCATTTGTTACCTTGAGTCAGTTCATTTTATCAGGATCCTCAGAAATTGTCTCTGTCTTTTTCTATGACATAATATTCCATTGTATTTATATGCCACACTTTGTTCAGCCTATATCTACTTGTCTAAGAGGCTATCTAAGGCATCCCCATTGATTCTAGTTCTTTTTTCTTCTTTCCCCTCTGAAAAATTTCCCTTCAGGATCAGAAAGTTTTGTTTTCTTTGTGATTTCTGTATCTCTGCTATTATCCTCCATCTTAACTACCCCCTTCACTAATCCTACTTTGTTAAAGTTTCAAGGTTGGTGGATCTCCCAATAGGTGCTTAACAAGGTTTATTGAATAATAATTTATATTTGTCTATGTCTATGCCATATCTTCCCTGAGAATTCCCTGGGTAGAGAGATCATATTTTCTTTACTTTTTGTCTCTTCTACTCTGGTGCGCAGTAAATATTTGCTGAATGAATGATTCATTGGGGGAAGGACTTTCTTTCTGAAAGATAGCTAACCATGAAAAATCAATGCAATAATCAATTTGCAAACATTGATTAAGTGAATAATATGTGCCAGACACTATACTAAGCTTGGGACATACAAAGACAGGAGTTTACATTCTATGAGGGGGAAAGGAAGTGAATATAAAACACATATAGATATATGTGTCTATACAAAATAATAAAAGATATTTTTGAGGGAAAGGCACCAACAGCTAGGAGAGTGATCAGGAAAGGTCTTGTGTAGAACTGAATGGGGATTGTATTGATTAGACATTAACTTACAGGTGGCACTGAAATGCTTAAGGACTATAAGCAAGAAAAGAATCCAAAAGAGGGAGGTTGGTGGGGTGCCACTATAGGGCATCTAAGAAGTTTACTCCCAAGGCTTTCACTACCATAGAGGGAAGAGAACTCTTGTTTTTCTCTGTTCTTCAGTACAGAGAGTAACAGTGGCCACTTTACAGTTTTCTCTGTTAGTCTCATCCCAACTTCTTTTCTCTTTAGCAGAAGTAATTTTAATTATGTGTGAGGAAAAGAGTCACTATATCATCCAGCAGGGAGTCAGGAATGGGGATTGGGATTGATAAATGGTAGCTAGCTGAGTAGGAGCCATTTCCCTGGAAGACAAGAGGATGGAATATTTCTCTGAGGAGATAGCCAGAGGAACTGAGATATACTCTTCCAGGAGGTCCAAAAGCTCATCTCTGCCTGAGATCATACTAACACTAATCTTACCTCTGAAGCTCAGTTCTAGGTTTACCCTTTCCCATGCCTCAAGGTTCCCAAGCACTTTCCCCTCAGGGATATCCAATCTTACTTCTTCAAAGAGATAGGAAATGGTGAGGATGGCAGGGCTGGAGCTCATGGGAGAGTATTTACCTGCAGGTGATGGCCAGAGTATCCTGGATGTCAATCACGTACTCTTCTTCTGTGATGTTCAAGGTTGGAGGAGTCATAGAATAGGTGCTGACAAGGCCTAGAAGTGAGGGGTGGGAGGAGATGGAAAAAGGAGAAAAGGAGGATCAGTTTGAGGCTCACAGTGAGAGAGCATAACTTCATGATATTTAGATTGGGAAGAATCTAGAATATCATTTAGTTTAAAGGTGTCAAATATTGAGTGTGGTTTACACCAGCTTAAAATGTAATTAGTGGAGCACCAGCCCTGAAGTCAAGAGGATCTGAGTTCAAACTAGCCGTAGATACTTAACACTTCCTAGCTGTGTGATCCTAGGCAAGTCACTTATTCCCAATTGCCTCAGCCAAAAAAAAAAAAAGTAATTGGTAAATATTTAACAAAATAAATAAAAATATAAAATGTTGCTAATAAAATAATAATAAAACTAAGAAAATCTGTGGAATGTAGACATCCTTGCTTTTGATTTAGTAGTCACTGTTTTTGAATATGACACCAATAATTTCGTCTACTTCCCTAATTTTGCAGGGGAGGGGAGCAGGTCTTGGTAAGAACCTATGATTTCATCAGTTTAGGGTATCTCTCTACCTTTACCCATTCTCACTCATGGCTGCAGATCTGAAAATCATTTTCTTAAAGAGTTGCCCAGTATTTTAAGGGTCACTTAGCAATTATATGCTAAAGGCGGGACCTGAATCCAGGACTTTCTTAACTTCAAGAAAGTTCTATTCACTTTATAACACTATTTCTTCCCTAATTTAATGAATGAAAATATGGGTTTGAAAACATAAATGACATGCCCAAAGTCATACAACTAGTAATGGCAAAACTGAAATCTGAACCTCAGAGATGGTATCCATTCCTGCTCATTCATAGAGGTACACATAGTGGTTGGGCAGTATCACAGCTACTTTTTATTTTTTCAGGTCACCAGGGTTAAATGACTTGCCCAGGATCATACAGCTAGTATGTGGTTGAGGTCACGTTTGAACTCAGATCCTCCTAATTCCAGGTGGTGCTCTTGCTATGGCACCAAGTAGCTGCCTACCTCATTTACTTTTTCAAAAGACTCCTGCTCATTTAGTGCTAAAGAAGTAAAGTTGGCGGCACAAAATAGATAGAGCACCATCCTTGGTGTCTGGAAGACCTAGGTTCAAATCTGCTCTCAGACACTTAACCACCTACTAGCTATGTGACTCTGAGCAAGTAACTTAATTCCAATTGCCTCACAAAAAAAAGAAGGGATGGCTCAATTTCACACAAAGGTAATGATGGTGATAATGATGAGGATAGCTGATAATTACATAGTTATAAGGCCATGAAAGCCATTTCTATATTTTATATGCTTTAAAAATTGTTAATAGTATTTTACTTTTCCAAGTACATGCAAAGACAGTTTTCAACATTCACTTTTGCAAAATCTTGTGTTCCAAATCTTTCTCCCTCTCTCCTTCCCTCTACCCTACCCAAGACAGCAAACAATCTGATATAGGTTAAATATGTGTATTTCTTCTAAACATATTTCTGTATTTGTCATGCTTCTCAAGAAAAATCAGATCAAAAGGGAAAAAAAGAGAAAAGAAAAAATACAAACAAACAACAAAAAACAAAGGTGGAAATACTATGCTTTGATTCACGTTCAGTCTCCATAGTTTTCTCTCTCTCTCTCTAGACATAGATAGTCCCTTTCCATAAGTCTATTGAAATTGCCTTGAATCACCTCATTGTCAAAAAGAGCCAAGACCATCACAGTTGATTGTCACATAATCTTGTTGTTACTGTATATAGTGTTCTCTTTATTTTGCTCATTTCACTTGGCATCAGTTCATATAAGTCTTTCCAGGCTTTTCTGAAATCAGCCTCTTCATCAGTTCTTACAGAACAATAATATTCCATTACATTAATAGACTATAACTTATTCAGCTATTCCCCAACTGATGGGCATCCACTCAATTTGCAGTTCCTTGCCACTACAAAAAGAGCTACGTTTTTGTACATGTAGATTCTTTTTCCTTTTTTTAATGATCTCTTTGAGATACAGGCACAGCTGGATCAATGGATATACACAGTTCTATAACACTTTGGGTATAGTTTCTAATCTCTTTCCAGAATGGTTGGATCAGTTCACAATTCCACCAACAATGTATTAGTGTCCCAGTTTTCTCTCATCCTCTTCAACATTCATTATTATCTTCTCCTGTTATCTTAGCCAATTTGAGAAATATGAAGTTGGACCTTAGGGTTGTTTTAATGTGTATTTTAGTAATTTAGTAATTTAGTGCATTTTTTCATATGATTAGAAATGGCTTTAATTTCTTCACCTGAAAATTGCCTATTCATATCCTTGGACCATTTATCAATTTGGGGAATGGTCTGTATTCTTATAAATTTGAGTCAATTCTCTCTATATTTTAGAAATCAGGCCTTTATCAGAAACAATGGTTGTAAAATTTTTATTTTATGTGCTTTGACATCCACAAAATAAATCTGAGATATAGATATCATTATCATTTCCATTTTACAGATGGGAAAATGGAGTAAATGAGTGACTTGTCTAAGATCAAACAGTATCTGAGCCAGAGTTCAAACCCAACTCTTTCTAACTCATAAGCTGTACTCTCTATGCCCTTCTCACTATCTCTCAGACAGACTAATAACCCACAAACTGACCCCATATTCCAATTATAAAACTGACTTCCTAAACCCAGTTGCTGATATCTGACCCCTAGAGATCCTCCTGCTTCTCTAGGAGCTCAGTAGGTAATGATAATGGACATGACAATGAGTGACTGACATCTGTGAGAAGAGACAGATCTGTTCAGCCCTTTCCTGTCCAGCTCTGGGGGAAGGTGGGACACCCCTGAGGGCATGCAGGAATAGGCTAAGCATCACCTCTCAGTGAACTCCCAGGTCAGCAGGACTGATGGATAGACATCAACATGTCACAATACTGACATTTGGAACCATGCTGTTGTTAACCTCAGCTACCACTTTCAGAATGATGTGGCTATCAACTCACTGGTCACCTGAACACCTGCTTTTTTTTTTTTTTTTTTGGTCTTTATAACTTTCCTGAGTACTCCTCAATCCCCACACCCAGAGTGACAGAATTAGGCTTTCAGAGTTGCATGGAAACTTTCTAATTTATCTTATCATTTTTTCTTCTTTCTTTCTTTTTTTCCCTCCCTCCCTCTTTTCTTTCCTTTTTCCCTTCCTTCCTTCCTTCCTTCCTTCCTTCCTTCCTTCCTTCCTTCCTTCCTTCCTTCCTTCCTTCCTTCCTTTCCTGCTTTCCTTTCTATTCCTGTTCTTATCTCCCCTCTCTTTTTTAACTCTCTCCCTTTGTGCAATCTGCAGTCCATCTCATCATTCTACTGAAACATTCTTCAAGGTTATTACTGACCTCTTAAAACCTTAGTCTGCTGGTCTTTTCATTCTGATTTTTCTCATTTTTAATTCTTGTTTATTTCTGCAACTTCTTATACTGTTGACTACCTCCTACTTTAGATTCTCTTCTTTTACCTAGTTTCTGTGACACTGTTTTCTTCTCATATACATCCTTTTCTGACCATGCTCAGTTTCTTTTGCTGATTCTTTTTTATGGTGAATGTGTAACAACAGCTCTTTTATTTTTTATTTTATTAAAAAAATAGAAAAAAAAGATAAACAAAACAGAACAGAACATTGTTATGTGCCCAGCAGAACATCAGGGAGCATTCAAAATATGTAACAGTAAATTACAGTTCAAGAAAGAATATATAAGGGCAGCTAGATGGCATTGTGGATAGAGTACCAGCCCTGAAGTCAGGAGGACCTGAGTTCAAATTTGATTTCAGACACTTACTACTTCCTAGCTATATGACCCTAGGCTAGTCACTTAATCCCACTTGCCTCAAAAATCTATAAAGAAATAAGTGAGTAGATGTCCATCAGTTGGAGAATGGATACATTATGGTATGTGAATGTTATGGAATATCATTTTTCTATAATAAATGATCAGTAGGATGATTTCAAAGAGGCCTGGAGAGACTTAGATGAACTGATGCTAAATGAAATGAGCAGAACCAGAAGATCATTGTACACGGCAACAACAAGATTATATGATGATCATTTCTGATGGACATGGCTTTCATCAAGAATAAGATGATTCAAGCCAGTTCCAATTGCTTTGTGACGAAAAAAGCCATCTTCACTCAGAGAGCAGATAGTGGGAACAATGTGAGCCACAACATAGTATTTTCACTCTTTTTGTTGTTGTTTGCTTGCATTTTGTTTTCTTTCTTGTTTTTCCCTTTTGATCTGATTTTTCTTGTGCAGCATGATATGTGTGGAAATATGTATGAAGAATTACAATATATGTTTAACATATAATGGATAACTTGTCATCTAGGAAAGGGAGTGGGGATAAGGAAGGGAAAAATTGAGCACAAGGTTTTGTAAGGGTGAATGTTGAAAATTATCTATGTATATATTTTGAAAATAAAAAGCTTTAATTGAAATAAGTGGGGAGGAATGGTCAGAGGGGGAAGCAAAGGGTGGGGGAAGAAGACAAGGGAGGAATCCAAGGGTGGGAAGAGATTAAGTAATAGCAAGGCAAGCTAAGGAGCAGAATTAAAACAGAAGAGTTAGCAGGAATAGGAAAGGGGTGTATGTGTGTGTGTGTGTATCTATATATGCATATATAAATATATCCTTGCTTAATTATAGCCTGATTGGGGGGATGAAAGGGGAAAAAATAAAATAAAAAAGTTGTTCTGCAAAGAACAAAAGAACAAGTTACAAGGAAGTAAAGAAAAGAGACACTCATGAATATAATTTCTTCTACTACTATATATCCTTTCTTGAACTGGTAATTTATTGTTACATATTTTGAATCCTCCCTGATATTCTGCTGGGCACATGCCAATGTTCTGTTCTGTTTTGTTTTGTTTTATTTTGTTTTGCATTCCTTTTTTGTTTTTATTTTTTTTTATTATTCTGTTTTTTTAAAAATGAATGCTAAAAAAAGAAAGGATATAGAATAGTAGAAGAAATTATGAGTATACATCTTTTCTTTGCTTCCTTTAGGTTGTTCTTTTGTTCTCTGCTAGGCACATTTTTTTTACTTTATTCTTTTTCTCACTTTCATTCTCCCTACCTCCCCCAAGCAGGTTATAGTTAAGCAAAGATATATTTATGTATATATATATATACACACACACACACACACACACACACACACACACACATATATATATGTAAGTATATATATATATATATATATGCATTCACACTTACCCCCCCCAAATGCTATACACACACACATATATTCACACCCACCCACAGACCCACTCACATATACACATATTTAAATATACAAATACATAGAGAAACATGCATACATATCCACATCTATTCACACACATGTATATGTGTATATATATGCATACACACATGCATTTACCCATATGTAAACATGCATCTAAAACAATATTACTATGCCTACCATCTCTTGATTGAATCTTTAAGTTTACCTTTATCTAAAATCAATGATTACTAGCCATATTTTTTTCTAATAAACTCTATTCCTGATCCTTGTTGTAATATTTGTGTATAGCTCTTCTTTCTGATCCCTGTTAATTCTTCTGCTTTGATTTTGCTCTTTAATTTGCCTTGCTATTACTTAATTTTCTCCCACCCATGGATTCCCTCCCTTGCTTCTTCCCTCACTCTCTGTTTCCCCCTCTGCCCATCCCTAATCCCTTATTTCTTTATAGATTTTGGAGGGTGCTATATCCTTCATGGTACAAACAGATAGATAGATTAGATGTAGATATAGATATAATATTGTCTATTTAACCCATTCCTTATGTGAGTAGATTTTCAGAACTATGAGCCCTCCTCCCCACTCTAATGCCTCTGTATTTATTCTTCCTCTGCACCTCATTTGTAAACATAATTACTATTTTTACCTTTTTCTAGGTGGCTTTGCTTTGTAGAGTCAGATCATACTCATCTCTACCTCAATCTTTCTTTTGAGCTACCCAATTGCTGATGTCAATCTTACACATATGGTATATCCGTTTCCATGTAAAAAACCTAAACAATTTGCCCATGTTAAGTCTCTTGAAATTGATCTTCGATACTGGCTCTTATATACTAAATTTTCTATTGAGTTTGAGTTTGATTGAAAGAAAGTTCTGAAAATTTCCAAGTTCATTGAATGTCCTTTTTTTCGTTCAATATTATGGATAATTTTGCTGGATAAAATATTTTTGACCCAAGCCTGTTTTTTTTTTTTTGATTGCTGGTATATAGATTCCAGTCTTTTATTGTGGCTGCTGCTAAGTCTTGTACAATTCTAATTGTAGCTCCAGAGTATCTGAATTGTTTTCTGTTTGTTTGCTTGTTTCTTGCAAAATTTTCTCTTTGATCTGGGAATTTTGAAATATGACAATAACATTTTTATGTGTTTTCCACAAAGGATTTCTTTGAAGTGGTGATCAATGAAATTTTTCTATTTCTATTTTCCCTTCATGTTCTATCATTCCAGGATAATTTTCTTGGATTATTTCTTGCATTATTATATCAAGGTTCTTTTTTTGATCACAGTTTTCAGGTATTCTAATTATTCTTATATCTTCTTTTCTTGATCTATTTTCTAGGTTTTTCTTTCTTTTTTTAATAGCTTTTTATTTTATATGCAAAGATAGTTTTCAGTATTCACCCTTGCAAAACTTTGCATTCCCCCTACCTCCTCCTCTATATAGCAAGTAATCCGATACACGTTAAATGTGTGCAATTCTTCTATACATATTTCCACATTTATCATACTGTACAAGAAAAATCAGATCAGAAAGGAAAAAAAGGAAAAGAGGGAAAAAGCAAGAAAATAAGAACCAAAAAGATAAAAATACTATGTTGTGATCCATATTCAGTTCCCACAGTCCTTTTTCTGGATGCAGGTGGCTTTCTCCATTGCAAGTCTATTGGAATTGGCCTGAACCATCTCATTGTTGAAAAGAGCCAAGTCCATCAGAATTAATTATCACATAATCTTGTTGCTATGTACAATGTTCTTTTTGTTCTACTTACTTCACTTAGCTTTAATTTATGTAAGTTTCTTTGGCCCTTTCTGAAATCATCCTACTGATTGTTTCTTAAAGAACAAGATCTGTAGTTTTTCTTATAAGATATTTTTCATTCTATTCTGTTTTTTCATTCTTTATATTATTTTGTTATTTCTTGGTCTCTTATAGCTTCACTGGCTTCCTCAGCCCAATTCTAATTTCAAAGAGTTAGTTGGTAAACTTTTTTTTTTCATAATCTTGTTTTTCTTGAATGGTTTTTATTTATTTTAGTTTTTCCTATTTTTTTCTTATTTGATTTTTAAATTCTTTTTAGAGTTCTATAAATTCTCTCTGGGCAGGGAGCTATTTCAAGTTACTCTTTGGAGTAGAAGAATCTCTTTTTACTTCAGTATCCTCCGCTGAAGATGAACCCCGGTCTTTCCTATTCCCATAGTAAGTTTCTATGACTCGGTTCTTTCTTTGCTGATTCATTTATTTTTTTAAATAAGAGATATAAGTATATAAAAGCACCTCTAATTATGGGGTGGGGGGATATTGCCTCTAGCTTCACTTCAACTCTTCCCTCTGACTAGGAACCCCAAACTAAGAACTTTAATCTCATGCAAGTGCCAACCGCCAGCAGCTACCCTGCCCCACTGCTTCTGCACTCACTGGGTGCTGGTTCCTTCTCACTCAGGGCTGCATTTCTGCAGTACAAACAGCTGGGTCTGGCATTCCTAATGACCTAAGTTTCACTCTGTCTTCTGGGACTCAGACCCCCATCCCCTCCGCTCCTCAGCTACCCTAGAAGTGAAAGTTTCTGTGGTTCCTGCTGAGGTTCCAGCCACACCTAGCTAGGCCCAGGGCTCCTCACTTGGTTTCTCTGCTGAGCTAGCCTAAAGGTGTTTGCACTTCACTCTGGTTAATCCCCAGCCTGGAGTCTTTCTTCAGATCTTCTTGGTTGGTATCTGGAGGACCCCTGTTCTCCTCAAGTCTTCTTGGTTTTTCACCAATCTATATTCACCCTGAGGTGTAAATTTGTTCTGTTTGTGGGGAAATCTAGAGAAACTGAAATTTACCAACCTATTCTCCCATCTTTCAAGAAGCCTCCACTTCTTTAGCTGGTTCTTTATCCTCTTTCATGAATAATATGGAAGGCTCTCTTCTATGTACCTTTCTCTTTTCTCTAAACATCTTCTTCAATCATTATTTCCTCCCATTGTTTCTACTATTATCTCTTTAGAGAAGGTTTTAAAATCTGTAAATCCAATCTCAATTTCTCCCTAAACTCCAATTCTCCACTGATATTTAGATTATCTTATAATCATTATATCAAAAACTAGACTCATGCTCTTTGCTCCAAAGAGCTCCTTTCACCCAACTTTCCTATTGTGGTTCATAGTACTAATAGTACTAATAACCTTCCAATCTCTCAAATTCAAAACTTTGAATTCTCTTTGATGCCTCTCTCCCCTTTAAGTTCTTCATCCAATCAATTACCAAGTCCAAGTCAAAATAACTTTCCCATGTCTTCCATCTGTTCTCTTCTCTCATCAGTTGTATGACATGGAAGACACTGGCACAAAACTGCCCCATATGGCGTGCCCTCATCAAAAGAAGGTGCTATTTTTTTATTTCCTTCACAGTTTAATTGTATATTATTTCAAAGTCTGACTCTTCTTGTGCAACAAAATAACTATGGATATGTATACATATATTGTATTTAACTTATACTTTAACATATTTAACATATATTGGTCTATCTGCCATCTGGGGGAGGAGATGGGGGGAAAAAGGGGAAAAATTGGAACAAAAGGTTTTGCAAATGTCAATGCTGAAAAATTACCCATGCATATATCTTGTAAATAAAAAGCTATAATAAAAAAAAGAAGGTGCTATGCTCTGTGAGCAAGGTAGAATTGAATTAGTTCAAAAGAAATTCAAGATGCATAAAATTAGAGAAGCCAGTACAAATATTCATATGGACTATTTGTGTCTGACCTGTGGTGGAACTTTCTGAGCTTATACTGGTCTGATCAGCCACAGTTAGACATACTGCAACTCGACTCATATAGTGATGTCATTTTGGTCCTCTTCAAGATCAAAGACAACAACCCACCAACCAATCCCTTCTCTCCATTCATATGACCATAGCAACTAATTCAGTGCTTTTTCCTTCACACCTAGATTACTGTAAGCCTATTTTCCTCCCAACTCTTTCTTCTTCAATTCCTCCAACAAGGAAAATAATGTCAGAATAATCTTCCTAAAACATAGAAGGGGAAGGGAAGATTGGCTGGCTTGCCTTTGGGAAATGATACATGCTTTTAGAGACCCAAACATTCTCCCTGAAACAAAGACCATTAAAAAAATTATCAACAGTCTTCAAGTGAGGATGGATGGATGGATTATGTATGTGTGTTTATATGTATGTATGTATTGTTGTATGGATATAAGATAGATGCCACAATTTCTGGAGAATTCAAACTGCAACATTTTAATTTGGGGGGTGAAAAACTTTTTCATTAAAAGTCAATACAGAAGCAGAAGTATAGTATTTCCATTGGAATGAAAAGCATCTATTGAGTACTTAATACATGCAAAGCATTTTGCTAAGTGTTAGGGATACAAATGAACAATCAAATAAGATATTCCCTTATCTCAAAGAACTCACATTCCAATTGTGGGGACAATATATATATATATGAAGGGTTTAGCTGGGAAGAAGGTGGAAAGATCTGGTGGTCCAGGGGATTTAGAGCAGAGGAAAATGTTAAAAATCTAATAGTCCTTATGATCTGGTGGCAGGGCACATGGTTAGGTCTAGCACTTCTCCCTTCTCATGAGAAAGACTGTAGTTGGTAACATACTCCATCCTCCCAAACAAATTTGGGTGGGACGAATAACAGAAAATAACATCAAGGAAATGCATTCCCAGAAAAGGAGGTGAGACAGCTCCATCACAAGGGTAAGGGAAAACTAGTGGATGACTGTGTACTCCATTGGATTTCATACAATATTGAAGAGATCTGGCGGAAAGGATTAGCACACTGGGTGGGCCCCCAGTGGCGGATTTATGGGAGGAAATGGACAAGTCACACAGGATGAAAAGGCGTGGATGGATTTCAATTGGTGCTGTTAGAAGGATGACATCACACATTCACTGAAATACTAAGGCTCCCTTTTGCTTACACTACCAAATACAAACTTCTGAGACTGACATTTACATCTATTCACAAACTGGTTCCAATCTATCTTTGCAGTCTTATTTCACATAAGTCTTCTTTATACAGTAAGCCAAGTTAGACTATTGGCTGTTCTTCTAAACTTATTTTTCAGATCATAGATGGAATTGGTTTGCTCCTCAAGCCTAGAAGACAAGCCTTCCATAATTCTGTCTGTTGAAGTTCTTGTCTTCCTTCAGAGTTCTTGGAAAGCTCATCCATTCTCATCTAAGCTCTCTATCAGGTGTCAAGCTCCCCAGTATGGACCTGAACCAAATTAAAATGCAATTGGAGAATATTTTTTAGAAAATAAATAAAAATACAATAAAACACAAATAACATTATATTTGCAAACTATGATCATATGCAACCTACAGGGATCTCTCTGTCTGTATAGATTAACTTTCCTGGATACCAATTTGCTGAAAGAGATATCTTTATTCTTAAATTTCTCGGAGCATTTTGCTTGAATTGTTTTTGCTTATTCTTTGTATTCCTAGAAATTAGTATAATGTCTAGAAAAGAGTGAGTGCTTACTAAATGCTTGTTGATTGACTGCTTCTCCTTTGCCCTTATCACCTTCTATCTTGTATTATACTTATTTGAGCATATTTTATATTTTTTCTATTAGATTGTGAGTCCCTGAGAGTAGGGGCTATGTAATTTTCCACCTTCATATCCCCAGCTCTAGCACAGGATAGTGAATAGAGTAGATATTTAATAAAAGTTCGAAATGAATTAGACATGAAATCCAACCTTGTACCCAGTACAAAATTATCCTCTATATCCTCCCTGACAGAATTGTCCAGTTTTTGCTCATATTCTTCCAGAGACAGAGAACTTACTACTTTACAAAAGTAGCCCACTCCATTGCTGGAAAACTTTAATTTGTTGAGAAATTTATCCCATAACTAGTAAAAATCTACCTTCCTATAATTTCCCTCTATGGCTTTAGTTCTGTTATTTTGAACCAAGCATAATAAGTTCCTCTTTCACATGAAGCCATGATGTTTCCAGAATCTCTGATGCTTCTCCAGCTCTCCCTCCCCACCTCCACCCCTCAACCTTTCATTCAATAGGTACTAGTGCAAATACCCAGATGCTGAGAAATCTAAAGAAATGTTAGGCAGACTTTGACCCTGATATCTCAATTGGCCATACATCCTGGGGAGATTAATGATAGAAAGAAAAACGTAAGTGCAAACATATTTATAACACCACTGTGTGTGTGTGTGTGTGTGTGTGTGTGTGTGTGTGTGTTATAGCAGAGAATAAGAAATAAAATGTGTCCAAATATTGGGAAATGGTTGAACAAACTAGGTTGTGAAGGTAATAAAAGATTACTGAATCATCAGCAATCTGAGCATGAAGAGTCCAAAGAGACCTTTATGAAGTGATAAGAGTGAAGTAAAAGAATCAAAAAAAAAAATTACATGATGACTATAATAGCATTGAAAGACATCAGAAATGGACATGACTCTTTTCATCAGTGAGTTGATTTAGGCCAGTCTCAATGGTTTTGTGATGAAGAGAGCCATCTATATCCAGAGAGCAGACTATGAAGTCTGAGTGTGGATCACAATATAGTACTTTCATTTTGTTGTTGTTGTTTCCTTGCATTTTGTTTTCTTTTTGATCTGATTTTTCTTGTGCACCATGATAATTGTGGAAATATGTATAGAAGAATTGCACATATTTAACATATATTGGATTACATTCCATCTAGGGGAGACAGTAGTGGGGAAAAGATGAAGAAAAAAAATTTGGAACATAGTTTTGCAAGGGTGAATATTGAAAACTATCTGCAAAACTGGAAACTGAGTGGATGCCCATCAACTGGAGAATGGTTGAATAAATTGTGGTAAATGAATATTATGGAATATTATTGTTCAGTAAGAAATGACCAACAGGATGATTTCAGAAAGGCCTGGAGAGACTTGCATGAACTGATGCTAAGTGAAATGAGCAGAACCAGGAGATCATTATATACTTCAACAGCAATACTATATGATGATCAATTCTTATGGATGTGACCTACTTCAACAATGAGAAGAACCAAATCAGTTCCAATAGAGCAGTAATGAACTGAACCAACTACACCCAACGAAAGAACACTGGGAGATGACTATGAACCATTACACAGAATTTCCAATTCCTCTATTTTTGTCCGCCTGTATTTTTTATTTCCTTCACAGGCTAATAGTACACTATTTCAAAGTCCGATTCTTTTTGTACAGCAAAATAACTGTTTGGACATGTATACTTATATTGTATTTAATTTATACTTTAACATATTTAAAAAAAGAAAAAAGAGAAAACTGTGCATGTATTGTGAAAATAAAAAGCTTTATAGAAAAAAAGAAAGACATCAGAAAGCTGATCAATTAAGTGTCAAAGTTATCTGAAGGTTATTGTTGATAAAAAATCACCTGGAAGAAAGGTGGCAGACTACAGGTCTGAAATCAGACCCATCTGGCCAATGTGTTGGTTCTCTTTCACTGCATTACTTTGGAACAAGGGAAGATTACGGGAGTTGAGGTAGGGGGGGATAACAGGCAGGGATGTGTTGGAGTTAGCTCATATTTGCTACCAAGTTTTACTGTTGTTCAGTCATTTTAGTTGTGTCCAGCTCTTTGTAATTCCATTTGGGATTTTCTCAGGAAAGATATCGAAATGGTTTGCCATTTCCTTTTTCCATCTCATTTTACAGATAAGGATGTGAAACAATTTGCCAAGTGTCACATAGATAGTAAGGATTTGAGGACAGATTTGAACTCAACAAAGATGAATCTCCATGACTCCTGACCTGGAATTCTTATTAGGCCATCTCATTGCCCAGTTGTTAAATTTTTAGTGTGAGCATTTACACCTTGGAAATCAGCAAATGCTACAAGTCAAGACTTCATTTATTGTTTTGTTGATAGTCATGATTTTTAAAAGTGATGGGCATTCGGATTAAACTTAAGAATATGTATGATATGCATTTTTTTCCCCAGAGAAGTGGTTGTTAAGTATTTATAAGCAAACTCCTGGCTACAGGAGCAATAATATTTGTAAGGGACAGCACTGAATTTTTTTAAAAAAAGCATTGATAAATTTTAAAAAATGGTGGGAAGAGGGCTGAGATTTATGCCTATGTCGTGAGGAAAGGGGGGAGTTTTCCATTTCTCTGATCCTATGGCATAGGCTTTACATTGAGTGGTACCAGAGTGGAGAGAACAGTTCTCAAAATGTGCCAGTCAAGGCCACATCACCCTCTTAGAAAACAGTATTTGAAAAACATTATAAATCCTGGAGCCATTTCCAAATAGGAAAATGGTCAAAGGATATGAATAGGCAGTTTTCAAAGGAAAAAAACCAAGTTATCAACAGTCATATGAAAAAAAATGCTCTTTGAGTTCTGTCTGACACCTATTCTATTGGCAAAGATGACAAAAGAGGAAAATGACAAATGCTGGAGGGGCTGTAGGAAATTAGACCTTTAATGCGTTGTTGATGGAGTTGTGAGTGAGTCTGGCCATTCTGGAAAGCAATTTGGAACCATGCCCAGAAAGTTACCAAACTATGTATATCCTTTGACCCAGTTTCACTACTATTAGGTCTATACCACAAAGAGATCAAAGAAAGCGGAAAATGATATATATGAGCAAAAAATATTTATAGCAATTCTTTTTGTGGTAGCCAAAAATTGACAACTAAAGGGGTGTCTTATTGAAGAATGGTTGAGCAAATGCTAGCATATGAATATAAAAAAATATTATTGTTCCTTAAAAATGATGAAATGGACAATTTCAGGAGAAACTGTGAAGATCTTTATGAACTGATGCAGAGTAAAGTGAGCAGGATGAGAATAATTTATACAATGAAAACAATATTCTGGAGAAAAACAACTGTGAAATACTAGTAGAATACTTATCAATACAATGATAAACTATATAAAAAGAATTAATATGAAAAAGGCCACTCATAAACTTACAGAAAAACTTTAAAACCATGCACAAGTTTAATCTGTATTAGACTATTTACTGTCTAGGGGAGGAGAGAGGGAAAAAATTTGGAACACAAAGTTTTTCAAAGGTGAATATTGAACACTATTGAGCACGTATTTGGAAAAATAAAAATTATTAAAAAAGAAACTTTAAATTCAGAGAGAGATATACATGTTTCGGTGTGGCTAATGTAGGATATGTATTATTTGCTGAATTCCTCAATATGTGTGTGTGTGTATGTGTGTATGTGTGTGTAGGTGGGAGTAGTAAAAGGGATAGATTTTTAAAATACTTAATTGATAAATAAAAATGACAAAATATTTTTAAAAGTGCAGGTACCAGGGATGATTAGGCTGGGGCTAAGGCCAGCTCAGGGCCAGGTTTTCTCCCTGTGTGGCCCAAGGCTAGCCCCAGCCCCCAGACAAGCCAGTCTTGAATGTGGCACACATTTCCCTTTTTCCCCCATTGTTTTACCACTTCCTTCCCCAACATGTCTGGGGAATTGACTAAGCCCTCAGAAAGCAGCCTTGCTGGGGTGGTCTCTTCTGCCCCGACAGATCCTGGTCCTGCTATTATTTCCCAGTCTCCTGTTCCTGTACCTGGGGATGGCAGCTGGGCTAAGGGGGAGCTAGTACTGCCTCTGGTCACCAGGCAGGGATAAGAATCAGGCAGCAGGAAGAGCTGGGAAAACCCCAGAAACAGGAATAAAGGGCACACATGTGAGCATCAGTATAACTGGGTTTATTTGTAGAATCTGGGTGTTCCTATAGGATCATTTATTTGGAGCTTGAAGAAACCTCTGAGAAGAAGTAGCCCAATCCATCTCATTGCACAGGTGAGAAAACTGAGACCTGGCTGCAGGTAGGAGGGGCAGAGATGGTATGTGAACCCAAATTCTCTGACTACAGAGCCCTTGTACCACCACACAACCATGGTGTCTTTCACAAAAGCACAATGTGTTTTAGCTTGCTGTTCTGTCATTTTTCAGTCATGTCTGACCCTTCATGAGCCCACTTGGGGATTTTCTTGGTAAAGATACTCAAGGGTTTTGCCATTTCCTTCTCCAGCTCCTGTTATAGATGAGGAAACGGAGATAAACAGGGTGAAGTGACTTGCTCAGGGTCACACAGCTTATAAATGTTCAAGGCAGGATTTGAGTTCAGGAAGATGAATTTTTCTGACTCTAGACTTAGCTCTACGTGTGCCCTCGTGTTTGAGTTCCTGTATGAGACTCTCCAGACAGACACACAGATGCACACACAGACATAAACACAGACACACAGATACACATATATACATGCACATATTAACACAGACACACATATGTACGCACAGGAACACATACATATACACACATAGGCACACACATACCCAGAAATATGTGCAGACATTCAAGAGACATACAGAGCCATAAACAGACACAGGCACATAAATGCACATCCTCTGCTCCTTCTAAATGTGCCTCTGTCTAGTCTTCCTTCTCATCTCTGACTCTTAGACTCTCATCCCTTGTCTCCTTAAGCATTTTATGCCAGTATTAGCTTCTGAGACTTTCCCAATCTCCCAGATGCCAGTGTTTCCCCATCCCATTCCTGGTATTTGTATAGCAGCACTGCCCTTCCTTATATTTATTTTGCAGATCTATATGTCTAATGTGCTCATATACGTATAGGTTGTCCTGAGAACAAACACTGTCTCATTGTGGTTTTTATATCTCTGTGGTCTAACACCAGTGCCTAGCACATAGTAGGTGCTTAATAAATGCTTGTTGATTGGCTGTAGATAGTTAGTCTCTCCTCTCAGGCACATTTCTTCCACTTTGGCTCGGAGATGAGGTAGTGGTCTCACCTACAATCTGTCCCAAAGAACATGGTTGGATCAGCAATTCCCCTATCTAGAGAAAAATAGAGATGGAAGGAGGCTCCCAGGTGAGTCCCCCAAGAGTCTTGGAAACAGCCACTGTGGGTGGATGACAATAAATTCTTGTAGAGGACAAATCTTCTATAGTCTGTCCATTCATCTAACTGTATGGCAAAAAGGGGGAGGGGGCATTGCTGGGTGAATAGAGGTGACAGAAAAGCTCCAGGGGGCAGGTTTGGGCCTGGGGTTCCTGCAGATGTATCCTGCCCAGGACCATCCCCCAGACAACAGGAAAGGGAAGGAGGGCTCAGGCCGGATGGGCCACACCAGAGGCTGCTGTCCCTAGCCCCTGGCCCCAGCGAGGCAGTCACTGTCCTCAGTGTGGACGGGACGATCTGCTCCTGTCCCTCTATCTGGGGACAAACCTTTGGAGAGGGACCTGGGTCCTACCTAACTTCCTAATGATATCCTTCTCCCACTTTTTACCTCTTTCCTCATGTCCCGATCCCACCGGTGAGCTCCTTTTGGGGAACTATTTGCACCTGGTAGACTCATCCTTGTAATTTGGATTCATTATAATTGAGGATCACAGATATGGTAAGGAGCTCAGGGACCATCTAGCCCAATTCTCTCATTTTATAGAGGAGGAAACTGAGGCCTGAGGATTTAAGTATTTTACCCAGTGATCTTTCTACCATACCAAGTTATTTCCACTGTGACTTGAGCTTGGGGAGTGTCTGGTTTGGGGATGGGGAGAGATGATATTCTTTACTTTCCCCTTAACTCCCCACCTCACCTCCCAACTCCCATCAAGATGGTTTTATGCTCTGGAATAATCCATGATCCTCCTCCTTCTTTCACCTCCTGTCAGCCCTCAATGATATGAGACCTTAGGTTCCTCTCCTGGCTGCGATTTACATAACATCCCTCCTGGGAGCAGGCCAACTGTTTCCCTGGAGGATACCAGGGCCTAGTGGTCCAGCCTCAGAAGCTTCAATCTCAGCCTCCTCATCAGCTGCCAGGATTTCCTGAGCACCCTTCCTATGCTGATCTGGGCAGAGGTTACTGGGGGGTGGGGGGGGAAGAGACGACCTGGCCCTTGGGAAGCACAAAGGGCTGAGCTGGAGAGAGCAGGTCTGTATTCGTCCTTTGACCTTGTACAGCCCCTAAGTGACACCACTTGGGAAACTGGGAATTGCTGATCATCTGATTCTTCCGCCCCCACTTCCAGAGTGCTGACCATCTCTGGACAAAGTCACAAAATTGAGCAGAAAACCTACTATAAATTTATGGTGCATAAGTCCAGCTGGGGTCCCATTATTACTTATAATTCTTTTATTCTTTTACTAATCCCCTCTTTTTTTCCCCCACAGCAGCCCCTTATCAGCAGCATGGTATGGTAGAATTAGCCCTGGAACTGGAGCCAGAAGACCCTCCTCCAATACTTATTATCTCCGTGACTTTACTTCTTGGGCCTTCGTTTTCTCCCCTATAAAACAGGAGAGTTGGACTAGATGGCCAAGGTCCCTATTCTAACCCTCTCTGGCTCCCAATCCAATCTGGCAAACATTTATCTATGTATTCCATAATTATCCAGATAACCTAGATTCCTTCTTCATTGAGAAGACTGAAGTCATCTGATGCAAACTCCTTGAGCTTCCCTCCTTCACTTGTCAGAATTCCAGACAGTTCATAACATCATTCTGTCTCTCCAGTCTCTTTCCCAGGTGTAGAGGATGAGGTATTTTGATTTCTTACTTAAAGTGATCTGTGCCTTTGATCCCAAACCCTTTCTGCTTCCCTGAACAGATCTTACCCCTTTCTCTTACCTCTTCACTCCTTTCCACTGGTTTTGTACTCTCTGACTCAAATGACTTCTGTTCATTGATAATCATTTTTGATCATGTCCAACCCTTTGTGACCTTATTTGGGATTTTCTTGGCAAAGACACTGGAGTGGTTTGCTATTTATTTCCTATTCCAGCTCATTTTCCAGATGAGGAAACCAAAGGAAACAGAGTTAAATGATTTGCTAGGGTTACACAGCTAGAAAGTGTCTGGGGTAGGATTTGAATTCAGATCTTCTTGACTGCAAGTCTGGTCTACTATCCACTGCACCACCTAACTGCTTTCAAATATACTTAGGCCCTCTTAAATTTACAAAAGCATTCATTTACCACATCCAGCTCTCATCCTCTCTCCTTCCCTTCACAATCAAACTTCTGGAAACTGTTCTCTACACTTAACATGCCCATTTCCTCAGCACCACTGAGGAATTCACCCTTGCAATAATCCCTTCCATTCCTCTCTTAAAAGCTGGCAAGCTAATCAGCAAATCCAGTGACCTTGTTTTTGTCACCTTTCTGAAGTTTGCTGCAACACTGAACACTGCTCATTATGGATCCAGGTCAGCACTGGATTTTGAGTTCAGAAGACCTGGTTCAAGTCCTTAGCACCTTCTGGGCAAGCCAATTATCTTCCCTGGCTCAGTTTCCTCATAAGTAAAATCAGGGGCAGATAGTAGTCTAGATGGCTCAGGGGTCCTTTCTAGCTCTATCTAGATTTATATATATCGTTGCATCCTCCAGGAAGCTTCCCCTGATCCCCTTAGCCAACAGTGATCTGACCTTCTCTAGGGAGGGAGCACCTGGTTATGTGTGTGTGTCTTTTACCCTCTTACTAAAATATAAGCTCCATGTGTCTTATCTAGACTTTTTATCTCCCCCAGGGCCTAGCTCAGTGCTAGAAATGTGGTAGGTAGCTGTTGTTAGCTAAACTGAACTTAGAATGGTATGCAGAGGATTCCCCAGCTTCTCGATGAGAAATAATAAAATTTCTCCCTCATTTTAGGGGAATAGTTTTTGTCCTTTAAGAAAGCTCAACCCTCCCCTCCCCTAGGACTTTTCTTCCTTTAGTCACTTCCTTTGTGTGTGTGTGTGTGTGTGTGTGTGTGTGTGTATGAGGGTTAAGTGAGTTGCCCAGGGTCACACAAGTAGGACGTGTTCAGTGTCTAAGAATAGGTTTGAATTTAAGTCCTTAAATCTTTAGAAGCAGTGCTCTATCCCCTGCACCACCTAACTGCCCCTTCTTTAGCCATTTTTACTAATTATGGTCCCTCTCAAGCAGACCATACAGAGGACAGTGTGGTATAGTGGATCCAGGCCTGGATTTGGGGTCCACTTAACCTCTCTGGGACTTGTTTGCAAAATGAGAGGGTTGGGTTGGATGACCTCTAAGGTCATCTCTGCATGGAAGTTTATGATCAAAGAATTCATTCAGGGCACCTGCTACTAATTTTAGATATAAACTTGGGCAAACCTCTTCCCTGCTGTAACTTCCCTCAGTTTCTTCATCTGTAAAATAGTCAAAATAATCCCAGACCTATCAACTTTATAGGACTGTTGTGAGGTTCCAATGAGACCCCAGACATAGAGAGCTTTGTATCTTCAAGATACTCTAGAAATATGAGTTATTGTTGTTGTTATTATTATTAAATGGCCTGAGAACCTAAAAGAGAATCAAAAGAAAGACTGTGGTCAAGTAGATGTGAGTGACTGAAGATGGATCATTCATAGAATTTCAGAGCTAGAAAGGTCCTTAACAGTCTGAAAGGTTAGTAACCCACCCAGGGTCACAGAAGGAATAAATAATAGAGCTAGAATTTGAACCCAGGTCCTCTGATGCCAAATTCAGCACCCTTTCCATTGTACCATGCTGCTCCTTCATTTTATAGATAATGAAACAAGGGACCAGAAAAGTAACAGCATCATTTATTTAGCCCTGGAAGGGTCAAAGGATCATATATATATGTATATTTGTTTATCATGAATATCTATTTACTTAAGGAGCCTTAAAAGGTAATTCATTGGGTCTAATCCCTTCATCCTACATTTAAGGAAACTGAGGCTTAGAGAGGGAGTGACTTATCCAATATCACATAATTATCAGGTATCAGAGTCAATATAGGAGCACAAATGGTGCCTTCTGTGATCAGAGGGAAGTGGGATTTAGTTGATCAAAGGGATGAAAATCTGGGTCTTAATCAAGGGACTCTAGGAGGATCCTACCCTGGAACCCTGTGTATTCTGGTATGAGACAGGAAGTGAGTTTGGAGGGGAAAGGAAGAAGGAAAGAGGAAAGTCACAATAAGGGATCACCCTGGCAATAGATTTGGTTTCTTCCTCTAGTTTCTGAAAATATGTAAAACCAGAGTGGCCTGAGAGAGATATCAGTAGGGAGAAGAGAGTGTCAGGCAGGGCCTCTTACATGACATGGAGAGAAAGTAAACAGTTGTTCTGAGAGCCCACTGAAGACAAGTAAGAGGGAAAAAATATTGCATTACAAGAGGAGAGATTCTGGCCAGATTCTAGGGAAGAATAGTTCACTTAGCAGGGTGAGATGCTAGTATCTCTCATCTATACAGTCCAGGTACCCTTCAGGTATGACACTCAGCTTCTGAACAGCTTATATCCATGTCTCTCTCCATCTTTATCTAATATATATCCCCACAATCGACACACATATTTACACACATAAAAATATTCAGATGTATAAACATACATACATAAACAAACACACATACACATATAGAGAATTGGAAAGGTCATATCCTTAACTATATATACTTATTTACTCAATGGCCCTTAAAGGTCATTATGTCCAACTCTTGCATCTCACAGATAAGCAAACTGAAGTTCAAAGAGGGAAGCGATTTGCATAAAGGGAATATATGTCATATATGTGTATACATATACATTATAGACAATGATGTGCATATACATATACAGGTGTATGTGTCTGTGTGTGTATCTATATTATATGTGTGTGTGTGTACTATGTAGAGGCTAGAGGGTGGAACCTTTCTGTCTCTAAATCTCTTTCTCTCCATTACTTTTCCTCCTCTTCCCTTCTCTTTCTTCCTTTTTTCCACCATTCACAATTAACAGTTCTGCTTCAGTTGACTTTATTCTTCTGCATACTCAATGTCATTAGCCCTTATTTCCTATTCCTGTTTATTCACTTCTTTCTCTTTATTCCAATTTCTTTTCCTTCTTTTCTCAACCATTCACAAGCTAAAATACCACCCTAAACTTGATAAGCCAGCATCAAGAAATAGGTAAGAAAGGAGTTTGGAAGGAAGTGTGACATAAACATGACCTGGGATAATTCATTGCTGAGCCCCAGAAAGGGATGAAAAAGGCATATGAATAGAAGGGAATGTTATCTCATGATAACAAAGGATGAGTATGAGGAATTGTTAAAAGGTGAGTGGACTTGCATGAACTGATGCAGAATGAAGAAAGTAGAACCAGAAGAAGAATATATATAATAATTGAAATGATGTAAATGAAACAATACTAAAAAACAGCTGAAATAAATAAGGTTGATTACAATGACCAGTCTTAGTCCAAGAGAAGAATTGATGAAATACATATCTCTTGTCTTTCTAGTAGAAAAAGGGAGGTAATTAATATGGAAGCAGAATTCTGAATAAAAATAAATAAAAATAAAATAACTCTGTAAACACTATTAGAGAGTTTATATCAATTTGCTTATGATGCCAAGGATATTTTTTTTAAATGAGTGATTAAAAAACCAAAAGCATCCATAAAAGTTCCTTAAAAAAAAAAAAAAACCTCCTTTTAAATTTCCTCTATAAACTTCCTAGAAGTCTCTCCTTAAGTAGACTCAGATACAGGGTCTGTTATGAATGTGTGACCATGAGAAAGTAATTTCATTTCCCTAAATCTTAGTTTCTTTATCTATAAAACGGAAATATTAATGCCTACACTACCTACCTCACAAAGTTGTTTTGAGGAAAGAACTTTGTATAAATGCATAAGCCATTAAGTATCCAACTATTGTTATACTATTATTTCTTCAACTAATATATTCCCTTAAAGTCTCATCCTGACCAGAAGTTGGCTCTGAGTTCTCAGGAGCTATGCTAGTGGAAGGCAACTTCTGGTGGGTCACACAAGTCCTTTTCATGCCTAACATCTCTAACCTGGGGATGGTCTGTACAGGATAGGTAGTGATTGTTTGGGGACATCTTAGAACCAGATAATCACAGGATACCAGAACTGTGTGTGTGTGTGTGTGTGTGTGTGTGTGTGTGTGTAAGAAAACACCCAGAACAATCTCTTCATTTTTCAGACAGGGCTCAAGAGACGGTTCAGCCAACATCATTAGCAAGAGAGACCCGAAGGTTCTGGACTCCCAACTTAGGGCCCTTTCTAGATACCATCATACTAGAGTTAGAGGCCATTCTGTCACAAATGGCTCCCTGTGGTTCCTCATATCCTGAGGCTGAGGACTGACTGAGTCTGCTCTGCTCCAGGATTTATAGCCATACCTTCTGCAGCAACCTCATCCTTTCTACATAGGTCCCTGTCTTCTTTTTCGGTCCGTCCCCCTGCTCCCTCAGCAGGAAGCTTTCTCTCATCCTCACCCGCCCACTCTCTGCCCGTCTTCCTGTTCCTCCTGCCAGGCAGACCTGGCTTTTTCCTCTCCCTTCTGTCCCTTGATGACTCCCTCTCCAATTCCTCCCCCCATCCTAGGTTTGGGGGGAGGAGGAGGCTGAGCCAGCAATAGCCCCTCAGGATAGACAGTGTCTACCCAGAGGTCAGCCAGGTCACCGTGCAGACCTCCTCTCCCATCTGGGTTGTCCCGGCCCAGTCTCTGGGTCCCCACACGGCTGTGTCCTACTCCCCTGCTGGAGGTGGGGTGGAGGCCTCCCATCAGGAACACACTCAGCTTCATTCCAGGCCAGCGAGTTGTGGGGGAAGGGAGGAAGGGAAAGCTCTGGAGCTACTTAGAGTCCAGGTGTATCCTCATTTTGGGAACGAAAACTGAATCCTGCTAGACAAGACAGAGCAACCAGACTCTCAGCCCTTGAATGAAGATGGAGAACTGAGACCAGGAAGAACGGAGAAGAGGGGCTGTTTGGTGCAGAAGGGGAAAACTGCACAATATGGTCTAGACAGTTGCCGAAGTCATTACACTGAAGGCAGAGACTAATTTCTCTGGTCTTCACTGAGAAGAGATGGCTTGAAACTGCTCTAGGAAGACATAAAGAAGTATTTCCTGACCAGGGAATGAGACCCTGGAACACAGCATAATTTCTCATTGATTGGGATGTTATTAAGGAAAACCTTAATGGAGGCAGAAGATTGACCTATAATAGTAGCCTCTAGTCTGAGGATTTGAGAGGGAAAGTATGCTGGATTTGAGCCAATCATGGCTATTCCTTCCACCTGGTCCAAAAAAGGGAATCTCCCTCAGAAGGGAAGGGCTGAAAATTCTAGATTCCAGAGGCAACAGTGCAGTAGGTGGGGGGAAATACTAGAGCAAACTCTTAGATTACTTGTGGATGTGTGAATGGTTATAATTTTTTTTCCTGAGGCAATTGGGGCTAAGTGACTTGCCCAGGGTCACATAGCTAGGAAGTATTGTGTTTTTGACCAGGTCTTGCTGACTTCAGGTCTGGTGTTCTATCCACTGCACCACCCAGTTGCCCCAGTGAACAGTTATAATCTTTTGGGAGAGAAATTTGATGACATATGAGAGAAGCCATGTGATTGATTTATCACAATCAGAACTAGAAGGGGTTTCAGAGATTATCTAACTCAACCTTTTACAGATGAGGAATCTGAGGCATTTATATGGCTTGCTCAAGGACAAGGTTGGCATCAGAATCAGGATTTGAACCCAGGTCCTTTGACTGCAAAGTGACTACTTTGCTTCACTTTACAAATATGGAAACTGGATCTAACAGATAGCAAGTGAGTGATAGAGCTACGATTTTAACTCAGGTCTTCTGATCCCCAAGGGAATTGTCTCCTCTTCATTTTATGGAGGAGGAAGCTGAGACCCAGAGAAGGTCAGTGATTTATAAAAGCTTATTTAGGAGATGAGATTTGAACTCAAGACCTCTGACTTCAGATTCAATATTCTTTCCCTTACATCACACTGCCTTTGTTTGGATAATAGATCTCATTATTAGGACTATTGCATCAAGAAGATTATTGACTGGGAGAGGAAAAAAACTGTTTATTTGGAAATATTTCTAGTAACTTGTCCAGTTTTTTTAATAGCAAAAAAAAATTGGAAATAACCTAAAAGTCCAGACACTTAACAAGGCGTCAGTGATTATCAAATGATCACCTCTGTTTGTCTTTTAAAGTCTGTCACAATGTGACTTCTACTTTTCTCTCAAGACTGATCATACATTTCTCTCCTTCACAAACTCTGTGTTTCAGTCAAATTACCTTCCTTGGATTTTCTTGAATGCTACATTCTTACTCCAGTCTCCATGGTTTTGTACAGACTGTACATTTCCTGCCTAGAATGCTCCTATTCTTGGATCAATTCAAGTGCTTAATCTCTATAAGAGGCTTTTCTTAATTCTACCAATTTTTAGAGTTCCCCTTAGACCATCAAAATCACTTCTATTTATTTTATGTTATTTTGTCTGTGTACCTATTGTTTTCCCCAAGTAAAATGCAGGAACTGATTTGTTTTGTTCTCTCTACCTCCATGCCTAGCACAGTGCCCAATGCAGATTGGAGATGGTAAGTTCTTCCTGAGTAAAATGGAAAAGTTTGTTGAATTAAATAAAAATATCAGCACAGTAGTGTTTTATTGTGCCATTAAAACGACAAATATGAGGAAATCAAAGAAATGAATAAAGACATGTGTGAAAAAGGCAAAATCTGAGCATGCATATTCACTAAAATGACATCCAAAAAACAACACTGTGATTGAAACATTCTAATACTATAGACAAAAAAGGAATTGGGAAAGCTGAAAAGGAAATAGTTTATATTATTTATTTAAATTATTTAATAAAACATAAATAGGTTAGAGTTTATCAGGGATTTTATTTTATTTCTTATTTGGTTTAACTGTTTGTTGGTATTTGCTGAGACTTGTTTATAGTAAGAAATTGTTAGTGTTGTCATTTCATATAAAAAAGCACTGTTGACTTAGGAGTCAGAAACCTGGATTTTGGTATTAGTTTTGCCACCAACTTATGTGTGACTTTGGGTGAAACATTTTCCTAGGTATCAGTTTCCTCCTCTGTCAAGTGGAAGGGGTTATCCTCAGCCTCTCCCTACTAAGGGTTTTTATGGGGCTCACATGAGTTAATGATGGGAAGAAACAGTGCATCTATTACTGAAGCAACAGGGGTGTCAGCATCCCTGGAACCTGGCAAGTTGGAAAGACTAAATGAAGCTTCTCTCTTTCTACAACTCCATCCCTGGTTTCCTTAAGATATAAAGTTTGATTATGCCAGTGGACCCCCCTTAACAGACCCAGGAAATATGGGGTGCTAGAATCAGCCACAATCCCTGCTATCTGGAGCAGGTACCCGGGGGGGTCTATCAGACTGGGCTCACTCAGCTCATTCTTAGAATGAGCCTTAATCTGAGAACCAAATTGGAAGTTGCAAATGCTAATGCTTCTTCATAGCCTCACAGACATATCTGGGGGGTAGGGAACCCTCAAGTGGCAGAGCTTCCTGCATCTGGGACTTCAGAAACTTCTGGTTAATAGGTACACCTTCATCTGTTGGGCAGACACAGGAATCTGAGGATAGGTCAGCTTAAGGACAGGGATTCAAGCAGTATCTTCCTCTCTGAAATATCCTCTTCATTAAGGGGTGGTGATCAACCAAGAACTAAGACTCCAAACAAAAATTGGAAGAGTAGGAGGGACAGGAGATTCCTTCCTCTATTTGAGAAAGGGGGAGGGGACAGAGGAACATCTATAATTTTTTTTTCTAATTCTCAGTGCTGATGGAGAAGGCAGAGTCATAGGGAAGACCTCTCCTCACCCTCATCCCTCGCAAATATCTCCTTCATAGCTAAAACTCCACCCACTGTTGTGTCCAGGGACTGTTACTCACAATTCAATATAGGTTGGTTGGAATACAGTTTTATTCCAGGCCAGGATATTCTGAGGGAATAAAAGTTTTGGTGCGGTGCAGTGAGAAAGGCAAATTCCCCTAGTTATTTAGGAAAACAATTTGGAACTAGACCCAAAAGTCATATCCCCTAAACTAGTTATACTGCTACTAGGCCTATACCCCAAGGAGACTGAAGAAAAAGTAGAGGGTTTAAAAATATAAAAAAATATTTTAGCAGCTCTTTTTGTTGCAGCAAAGAACTGGGAATAAGGGAGTATCCATTCATCGGAGAATGGCTAGACAAATTATAGAATATAGTTGTAATAGGATATTTCTGAAAAAAGTGATGAAAAGGATTATTTCAGAGAATCCTGGTAATACTTGTATGGAGTAATGCAGAGTGGAGGGAAGAGGACCAGAACAATGTGTAAAATAGCAATGACATTGTTAATGAAAACAGCTTTGAAAGTCTTTAGTTTTCTGATCAATGAAATGACCAACCATGATTACAGATGACCAATCTTTTTTTTTTATTATTATAGCTTTTTATTTACAAGATATATGCATGGGTAATTTTTCAGCATTGACAATTGTCAAACCTTTTGTTCCGATTTTTCCTCTCCTACCCCCCCATCCCCTCCCCTAAAGGGGATGGCAGGATGATCAATACATGTTAAATATGTTAAAGTACAAATTAAATACAAAATAAATATACATGTCCAAACAGTTATTTTGCTGTACAAAAAGAATTGGACTCTGAAATAGTGTACAATTAGCCTGTGAAAGAAATAAAAAATGCAGGTGGACAAAAATAGAGGGATTGGGAATTCTATGTAATGGTTCATAGTCATCTCCCAGAGTTCTTTCACTGGGTGTAGCTGGTTCAATTCATTACTGCTCTATTGGAACTGATTTGGTTCATCTCATTGCTGGAGACAGTCACGTCCATCAGAATTGATCATCACATAGTATTGTTGTTGAAGTATATAATGATCCCTCTGGTCCTCCTCATTTCACTCAGCATCAGTTCATGTAAGTCTCTTCAGGCCTTACAGATGACCAATCTTGAGAAATGACATCTACCTCCTGACAGAGAGGTAATGAATAGACTGCTGATGTACAGAATGAGATATGTTTTTGTACATGAAGATGGTGTCCATCTATTTTCATTAATTATGCTTTTTACAAGAGTTTTTCCTTCTTCTTTTTTTAATTGGGAGAGTGATTTGAGGAAGAGAAGGAGCTTGGCAATAGTGGTGCCAAAAAAAGGAAGACTAAATTTTAAAAATGCCTTGGAAAATTGTTGCCATTGGGGTTTTTTTAATACATAGAAGAAAGTTCAGAAGGAAGTATAAACAAGCAAGATAGCCTCGAAAGTAATCTTTTGGAACTTATTATATACACTTAAAAAAAATCAGACTGTAGAAACTAGAGATGTGTGATTTATATACAATCAGCTTCTACTTTGTATATGAAAATACCCATTTTGAGGTATTTGTTACATCAGAATAAAAAGTTAAATTACATGAAGAATAAAATGGGATTAGAAATGTAAATGAACTACAAATTAATCAACCAGGTTTATTGGAAAGAAAATTTCATAAATCTTAAAGTACTATAGAAATGGGGGGGGAGGGAGGGAGAGAGAGAGAAAAACAGAGACAGAGACAGAGAGAGAAACAGAGAGAGAGAAAGAGAGAGACACAGAGAGAGAGAAAGACAGAGACAGAGACACACACACACAGAGAAACAGAGACAGAGAGAGAGAGAGAGAGAGAGAGAGAGAGAGAGAGAGAGAGAGAGAGAGAGAGAGAGAGAAAGAGAGAGAGAGAAACAGAGACAGAGAGAGAGAGAGACAGAGCAGAGATAGAGACAGAGACAGAGACAGAGTTAGAGACAGAGACACAGAGAGAAAAAGAACTAACTTGGAACAGGGCCTCTTTGGAGGGAGGACAAGCCTGGGTAAAAGACTTAATAGGAAGAGGACACTGTGCTTCTGGTGGGCAGAGGAGGGATCAAATACTAAACAGAAGGCTGGATGTCTCCCAAAACAAACAAGTATTTTTAGTTTTGCTCTAGGCCGTGACTGCCTTCTCTCTTCATACCAAGTCAACTATGTCACCTAGTCTATCCCTCTCATTTTTCAGAGAGGGAAACTGAGGCACACAAAAGTAAAGTCAATCTGCTAAGGTCACACAGCTATTTAATGAAATCTAAGAGCTGTAGACTCTGGGACTTCCGACTTTCAGTCTAATTTTCTTTCCTCTGCTCCAGGTTGTTGCTGCCTCTTATGCAGGTTTAGCACAAAGACAAGTGGAGTGTTTATTTGAGCTTTAACTGTCTGAAGCCTACGAGGAGTTGTAGTTTTTGAGGGCCAGATGAGGCAAAGATAGGTGGCCCTGGTCTTCTCCTGTTAAAGCATTGGGTTAAGGAGATATTTCGAGTGTCAGAGGGGAGATTATTAAGCAGGGAGATTTGTTTATTTATGGGGAGATGAATCCCTTGAAGGAGCCCTAGGGGCTGAAATTCTTGGAGGATGGAAGGGAGGAGGTTCCTTGAAACTTTGTAGAAGGAAGGTGATTCCTACTTTTTTGAGTCTGTGCATAGGAATGGGGGCCCTGTAGTCAGGAGGCCTCAGGAAAAGCCAGGGTGGGGGAAGGGCTTGGAAGAAACCTTTTCCCCTCCCTTGAGAGCTCTCAGTTAAATCAATAGGAAATTGGGAAGCCTGTGTCTGGTCTGTCTGTCCTGGAGACCCACATCCTCCTGTCACTCACACACACACCAAATGGGAAATACCAGACAGTGTTGGGCTGCTTCCTTCCTCCAGCCCCCTTCTTCTCTTTCCTCATTCAACTTTGTGTGGAAAGAAGGAAGGGAAGGCCCCAGGTTATCCCTGACCACCCACAGAACTCCCATCTCTCCTTGCCTTGATTAGGGCTTTTACTCTGTATCAAGGAAACAGAAGTAGTAGCTGCTAGCCTGGGAGCCACTGAGGCAGGCAGAGCAGACCTCATTCTTCACCTGGACCCAGGAAGACAAGGATCTCCAAGATTCGTTTTGCTAAATTATGGGCCTGAGATAATAAGCCATCAGGCCTGGGTCTGGGGTTAGGATTGATCAGTCTGGAAGGATCCTAACAATTGGTCTCGATTCCAAGTCAGCTGTTTATAGGCAGTCTGGTGTGTGTGTGTGTGTGTGTGTGTGTGTGTGTGTGAGAGACAGAGAAAGAGAGAGACACAAGACAGACAGACAGACAGACAAAGAGGAGAGGAGAGCTGGAGAGAGAGGGAGGAGGAGGGAGTAGAGATATACTTGAACAGGGAATGGGAGTGGACCTGTCCAGGGACAAAATAAAACAAATAGAGTCGTTGGCCTTTCTAGCACAGTGAGGTAGTTGCAGGGAAAGCATGGGAAGCCTGCAATTGTGTGGAAACCCTTGTTATACTCTCATCTCCACTGAGAAGCTGGATGCTGAGTCTGAGGTCTCTACATATAGATGTGCGTTGGAAGACATCAGTGTAAGTGGAGCAGGAGTGGATCAGAATATTTGAACAGCAAAGCCCAATATGAACTCCAAAGTTCTTAGCTCCAATTTGCCCAAAGCATTTCTAGCCTGGCCATGATTATCCATCAAGCCTTTCCCCAAATTCCAGGAAAAGGACAATAAGGGGGCAGGAGATATCTGTGTATACCCCCTTCCCTAACATTAAGTTCTAAAAGGGATAGATGTACTTACACATAAAAGAGCTAAATTTAGTCACCCTTTCTGTCCCTCTGTCCCTCTGTCTCTCTGTCTCTCCATTTGTCTGTCTGTCTGTCTCTCTCTCTCTCTCTCTCTCTCACACACACACACACACACACACACACACACACACACACACGAGTTGTCTTTTCACCTTGGATAAATCTCTTTTCTCCTATAGTAAGGGAATCATGGCATTGAGGTGGCACAGTGGATAGAAAGAAGTCAGGACGACATCTTTCTGAGTTCAAATCTGGCCCCAGACACTTATTAGCTATGTGACCCTGGGCAAGTCACTTAATTATTTTTGCCTCAGTGTCCTCATCTGTAAAATGAGTTGAAGAAAATGGAACCTTTGCCAAGAAAACCCCAAATGGGTTCAAGAAGAATCAAAGATGCCTGAAAATAACTGAACAACAACAACAGGAGAATCACAAGATTCAGAGCTGAAAACCAGAACTATATGGATCATTGGTGCAGAGATTCAGAACTAGATGTCTCTAAACTTCATACCCTTATTTTAAAGATGAGGAAATGGAGGAAATAGAGGAAGTTGAGTCACTTACCAAAGGTCACCCAGATACTGAATGATAGAGTTAAAATTTGAATCCTGGCCTTCTGACTTTTTCTATTGTACTTCCATTCAGTTCAATCTCAAAATGCTGAATTGAATTCATTAATTTTCATTCATTCATTCAACTAGCATTTATTAAGCATCTACCATGCACCAGTCCTTGCTCTCAAGGGGTTTACATTCCATTGGGTAGAACAATATGTATGTGTAGAAGTAGATATAACATAAATTCTAAGTAAATACAAAATAGTTGCCAGAGATGGTGGCAAAAGTGCAGTGGTTGATTGTGTACAACTCTAAGTAAAAATGTTTTAAGCCTTCATCCTCAACATAAATATATTTACTTATTTAAAAATTATATATATTGCATATATTGGATTTAATATATATTTCTACCATGCTTAACATATATTGGACTGCTTGCCATCTAGGGGAGGGGATAGAGGAAGTAGGGGAAAAATTGGAACGCAGGCTTGCAGGGGCTAATGCTGAAGAATTGTCTGTACATATGTTTTGAGAAATAAAAAGCTTTAATAAAAAATCACAACACAAAAAAATTATATACAGGTAACATTGTGCTAATAATTATAAAACACATAAAGATAGAAATTTAATAGAGGGAGATGAAGATAAAATTATATTTTAATCTCAAGTCAGTAGGAAGGTCAGTGAAGTATATCACAACAGTGATGTGGTCACACCTATCTTTGGGGAAGATCACTCTGGCAGGTGAGTGGAGGATGGATTGGAATGGGCAGAGGCCTGAGGCAGTAAGATCAGGTAGGAAGCTAAGCTGCTGCAATATTCAGGCAAGAGGTCATGTGAGGCCTGAACTAGGTGGTAGCTTTGTGGGAGAAGAAAAGAGTGTTGAGATGGAAGAGAAGGTGAGATAGAAAGGGCAAGATTTAGCAAATGATGAAATCCAGGTTGTGAGTTTGGGTTGCTGGAATGATAGTCATACCCTTGGCAATAGCAAGGAAATTTGGGAGAGAGGTAGATTTGGGGAGAAAGACAAAGTGTTGAGAGGGATCTGGGATCTGTTTTAATTTATCCAAGATTGCTTATCCTATGCTCTGTTCCATCAAAACAAGAAGGAAGGTAGGTTTCATATTTAGCACGGCCTTCTTGTTGTTTATTCTTGTTGTTTGTTGTTGTTGTTATTGAGTCATTTCAGTAGCATCCAATCCTTTGTGACCTCATTTGGAGTTTTCTTGGCAAAGATGCTGGACTAGCTTACTATTTCTTTTCCCAGTTTGTTTTACAGATCAGGAATACGAGGCAAACAGGAGTCACATAACTAGGAAGTGTCTAGGAATTCAGGATGAATCTTCCAGACCTGGGCCACTTAGCTGCCCCTTTGAGGAGTACCTTACATAGACATTAAGTGATCTGAGGGCTTAGGATATTGGGGACATATCTCATTTTCCCAATGAGATATGTGCAGTTACTGCTACAGGAGCCCAGGTAGTGAATTAGGAGAAGAGAAATGGGGCCTGTGGCTGCATCTGCAAGGAGGGGGTGGGATGGATTTGGGGAGGGGGAAATACTGAGGTGCTGGGCTTGCAAGCTGAGCTGCACCTGGGCAAAGAAGAAGGAGGCAAAAGTTCACCTAGACTGGAGGCCTCAGACACCCAGTGTGGATTAGGTGTTAGAAGATCTCAGGTAAAACCCCAGTTTTAGTACAGTGCAAGTCACTTTCTGAACTGTAGCTCATCACCCCTAAAATTAGTGGGTTGGAATTGAAGGCTTCTAATGTCCCCTTTAGTTCTAAATCTGCCTGCACCACCCGGGGGCCAGCATCCATCCCAGCCCTCCTGCCGAGGCTGAGAGACAAATCTCTATCAGAGTCTCAGAGACTATTGAGAGTCCCAACAATCCAGGCTTCCATTTTTTCTCTTCCATCCTGTCTCCCCTACAGAGAAGGTCAGAGTAATGGAAAGAGCAAAAGAACAGGCTCTTTCTACTTACTCGCTACACTAACTTGGACAAGTTTATATGTTCAAGTCTCAGTACATAATACAAAAAAACAGTCAGACAAAGATAGTACCTGAGGTTCCTTCCAGTTTTAAATCTATGGGCCTGTGATTCTAGAATAGGCAAGGAGGGCGGTCTGTCCAGGTTGCTCTCAACTCCCCCCCCCCGCCCCGAACATATTAAGGAAACTTGGGCCCAGGGAAGAGAGAGAGCGAATATCTATTAAGGACAAAAGCCCCATCTTCCAGATCACTAATTCACACCCCAAAATGTATGCGGGGCTCAGCTTCCTCTGACACTTGTGTACAGACCCAGTGGTAGACACCTAACCTGCCTGCGGCTGGCTTTGTACCAGGATTGTTGAGCAGCATCTTGCGCTCTCGGGGTCCCCCTCCATCCCTAATCCTTCACGGTGACTCCTCTCTCCCATCCAGAGCTCATGCCCATCCTGGGTGAACTGCCCACAGGCCTGCCTGCCTGCCCTGGGCCCACAGGGCTACCAGCTGTTATCAGTCAGGGACAGCTTCCGCCTCAGGAAAGCTAAATAAGGGTCGTCCCTCGCTCCGTGGCCACAGGAAAAGGGGAAACGCAGGCAGGACGTCCGCTCCAGCTGCCGACGATTCCTTTCCCATGAACCGACACTGACCTCACCAGGCCAGGCCCTCGGGGGCTGGGCCCACCCTAGCCACGTGGCAGGGGCACCACGGCCTCATGCCCCTGGCTGCTGGGCAGGGAGGCAGGCTGGCCCACAGATCTGGGGGATGGGAGCAGCTCTGCCTGTGGGAGGTGGCCACCTACCAGCCCAGCAGAGCGTTCCTGGGACAGCCCCTCCCCCGGTTCCTGATGTGCAAGGTTAGGGAAGGCTCACACACTGAGGGAGCATGAGCATGTGCACATGTGTGTCTGAGGGCCGCCTTTGTGTCTCTCCCTGCCTGGCACACAGCAGGTGCATAATATTGATTGGCGGATCCATTTTATTATTTGATTGATAAATAAATGCAGACACATCTCTGAGTCATGTGTCTGTGAGGGTATTTTGTGCACCAGTACATGTTTGTGTGTGCATGTAAGTAAATATTTCTTTCTCTGCTGCCTCTCCTGACTGTTGTGAAGTCAGAGGAAATAGTGAATGGGCAGATGCTTTGTAAATTGAAAAACATGCAAACTACAAACTACCTGTGTATATGCACACACATGAGTTAAATGTACATGATACAGGGCCTACATGGGTGTGTGCGTACGTATGCACGGCATGTGTATTTATGGGAACGATGCGTGAACATGCATGTCTAAATATAAGCACGAGACAGTGGGTATGTGTGCTTCAAATCCCACACACTGATTTCCCTCGAAACCTGCTCCTCTTCTCACTCAGGTTTGAAATCTTGGAGGCAACCTTAACTTTTCCCTTTCCCTTGCTTCCCCCTTCTAATCCACTGCAGAGACTGCCCCATTCCACCTCCCTAAGCCACTTGTCTTCTTGGGTCTCCTCACCAGCCACCCTCTCCTGAGTTCAGACCCGCATTACCTCTCGCCTTACCTTCTGACTGGTTTCCCTGCCTTTTTTGCTGCCTAAATGATCTTCCTAATGCACAGGCCTCCCCATGGCACTCTCTTATTTCCAGCCCCTCCAAGGCTCCCCATGCTTGTGAGATAAAGCACCAACTCCTTGCCTTCACGCCCATGGCTCTCCACAATCCGGGGCCACTGTGCCCCATCCAGTCTTATCTGCCACTAGTCCCCTCTGCTTTGGCCAAACCAGACTATTCTTAAATACTTCGGGTTTCTTCTGATTTCTGTACTTTTGCTCACAAAGTCCCAAGCCACCAAAAAATTCTAGTTGTTCTCCAGGGGCCAGTTCAGCCGCAGCCTCCTTCACATCTCCCCAACCAGAACTACTCTCTCTGACTCTTCATGACATTAACTTGCACCCCTCTTACTCACAACACATCACATCCTGCTGTGTACTGTAGCTATTTATGTCTAAGTCCTTCATGAGACTGTGGACCCCCTGAGGGCAGGGACCATGCCTTATTGGTCTTTTTGTCTCTCAGTGACCAGGCAGGGTTCCCTGCACAGCATATGATAGATATTTAGGGCTTGTTGAATAAATGTACTTGTGGAGGTGAGTATCTCTAGAAACATTCACATCATACTTTCCCTGAATGGCACGGGTTTTCCAAAAGTCTGCTACTAACAGCAGCATTTCCCTTCCCCCAGACTTCTCCCCACTGCAAAGACCGGAAAACTGAGGCCCCAGAGGAAGTCAGTGTCTGAAAAGGGATCTAAACTCAGGAATCCCTGGCTCCCGGCCCAGGACACTTTGCTCCTCTGGATTCCACGAGGTCATTTACTGGTGTGATTCTGGGCACTCACCCCATTGGCAGGCGGTCTATCCTTTCCGAGTGATAGACTCTCAAACAGGGATAAAGGAACTTATGCTCTGAGAAACGAGTGTGTATGTGTTGGGGAAGGGGACAGCATATGGGGAAGGGAGAAATGTATGTGGGGAAGTATCTCTGAAAACTAATAAGCTAATACTAGAAACAGGGGCATGACTCTTTGCCCCTACAAGAAAAACATCCCAAGCAAAAACAGACCGTCCCAGGAACAAAGAACAAAAAGCCACAGGAGGTAACCTAGGTTAGCCATGAAGAACTTTTCTCCTTGATGTTTCTGATCAGGTTTCCCGAAGGGTCAAGAATATAACAAGTGAGTGACAGAGGAACACCAGGATGACACTGCCAGCCACAAAGAGCTTAGTTAAATGAGCATCTCACAGCAAAGCTTCACATGTAGACCCCAAAATCCTCATTTTTAGAGATTACATGACTGAAGTTCACATAGTAGTGAGAGTGCAATCTCACTCTTGGTCCCTCTTCCCATCACTCTCTTTCTCTCTCTTTGAGAGCAGGGTCCAGCTATGGTCTCCCAAGATGTTGGATGGGTGGTCAGCTAAAGTCCCTGACAACTTGGTCCTCAGTGGCTAAAGTCAATTTTAAACAACAAAGAAAAGATTCCTGCAAAAAATGATCCCTAAAAATGTAGATATTCAATCCAAACTGAACTAATGAGTTTTCCTCCAAAACCCATCCTTCCTCTTCTAAACTTTCGTATTTCTATTCAGGGCCCCATCATCTTCTCAGTCACTTGGACTCACAGCCTCCGTGTCCTCCTCAGTTCCTCTCTCCCTCCCCCCACATATCCAATGTTACAACACATCTTCTTGTTTCTATCTCTTCAGTGTCTTTTAGGGCTCTTGACCCTTCTTACTTGGACTATTGCAAAAGTCTCCTAATTGTTCTCATCATATTCTGATCCAACTTCTGCTGCCAAAGAGATTTTCCTAAAGCTCAGATCTGGCCACATCAGTCCTCTACTCAACAAACTCCAAAGACTCTCTGGGATCAAACAGAAATCCTTTGTTCGACATTCAAAGCACTTCGTAGCCTGGCCTGAACCCACCTTTCCAGTCTTCACACATGGCTCACAGTTTTGCCAGATGGATCTTGCTGTTCCTCACCATCAACATAACATCTCTCATCACTGTTCCCCTGCACTGACGGTCCCCCATGTCTGGAATGTTCTCTCTACATCTTTGCCTATAGGAATCCCTGGTTTCCTTCAAGATTTAAATGAAGTGCCATATTTTGTAAGAAGCCTTGCCTGGTCTCTCCGGCTGCTCATATCTTCCTCCATAAGATTTGTTGTTGTTCAGGCATTTTTCAGTTAAGTTTGATTCTCTGTGACACCTTTTGGGGTTTTCTTGGCAAAGATACTGAAGTGGTTTTCTATTTCCTTTTCTAGCTCATTTTACAGATGAGGAAACTGAGGTAAACAGGATTAAGGGACTTGTCAGGGTCACACATTTTAGAGAACAATCTGCAATTATGCCCCAAGAGTTATTAAGACTGCCTATAGCCTTTCACCTAAGAATAACCATGACTAGGTCTATTTCCAAAGATGATTATAGGAAAAGGAAAAGAACCTATATGTTCTAAAATGTTTCTAGCAGCTCTCTGTGGTGGCAAAGAACTGGAAATTGCTGGAATGCCCAACAATTGAGAAATAGCTGAACAAGTTTTGGTGTGTGATTATGATAGAATATTATTGTGCTATAAGAAATGATGACTTCAATGATCTTAGAGAAACATGCAAAGACTTGCACAAAATAATGAAGAGTGAAATGAACAGATCTAAAAGGATGCTATATATAATAAAAGCAATATTATTTTATAAATGAACAAATGATTTATTTTAACTATCACAAATATCCAAATTAACTTTAAAGGACATATGAAGAAAAACAGTGTTCAGAGAAGATCAGTGTTCAGAAAAGGAAAGATAAAGGAAAAGGAAAGAAAAGAAAAGATCAAAAGAAAAGGAAAGATCAGTGTTCAGAAAAAGTACTAATAAATAGAAGAATGTATAGAATAATTTTACACATATACACAGAGTCTAATGATAGTCATCTCTAGTTCGGGGAGGGGGAGGGCAGGGAAGAAAAATAAATTTTACATGATAACTTTATTATATATTTAAAAGGATTAGCAAGTTGTACATAATAGATGTGCAATCATCTTTTTAAAAAATCACATTATATTTTATGAAAATACTTGTTTTACTCAAAAAATCTAAGATAAAATAAATTTTTAAAAAGTATGTGTCTGAAGCCATATCTGAAAGTCAGAAAAATGAGTGTGTCTGACTATATGCTTGGCATTCTATTCACTGTGCCAACTAGCTGCCCTTTTTATGTAGTTTGAGTGTGTTTTAAACATACTATAAGTATGTTGTCTATAACTATATGTTGTCTCCCTCATCAGAATGCAAGCTTCTTGAAAACAGATCCATTTCTCTTTTGTTTTTGAGTAACATAGTAGCTAATTAATAATGATTTGTTAATTAATTGAAAGGGGAACCAACCCTTGGAGATGAGGGCGATCTCAGAAGATCAGCTTCATATCCAGCTAGCTACAACATGTCTTTCATAGGAGCGGAAGAAGGAATTGGGGGAAAATCTAAAAGCTCCTTTCCCCACCTTGGGCACTTTGAAGACTTTCCATCTAATTTTCTAAGCCCTCCTTCCCCAAGGTCTTCCAGAGCTCCTTCTCAACCTCAGATGTACTTGTGGAGAATACAGAATGGTCATTCTAGGGCCTAATGATCCCAGATGAGTTGTATTGTCTCTCTCTACCTCAGTTACAATTTCTGTAGAATGAAGACTGCCTTCATATTTCCCCATCCAAAGGGAAGCCTTCTTTTTTTTTTTCTTTTCTTTTTGTTTTGCAAGGTAATTGGGGTTAAATGACTTGCCCAGGGTCACACAGCTGGGAAGTCTTAAGTGTTTGAGGCAGCATTTGCACTCAGGTCCTGACTTCAGGGTTGGTATTTGATTCACTGTACCATCTGGCAGCTTCAGGGAAGAATTATTTCTATCATGTCTCCTTGAAGTTCCTCATAGAATCAGAATAGATTGCCCCTTGAGTGTTGACTGAGTCACCAGGACAGAAAGATGGCAGGCCTGTCCCTAGAAATCTCTGCCCATGTCCATTTTCATTCACTAAACAGTAACAATGATGAACAGAGAGTGTTCTGGGGCTAACTCCACCAAAACTGTGCCATGAATGATAGGAAAGACCCCAGGGAATCACAGAATTTTCAAGCTGGAAAAGGTCTTAAAGGGCATCTAGTCTAACCCATCCCTGAACAATAATTCTCTAAAGCATCACCAATACATGCTCATGTAGCCTATACTCGCTCACTCCTTGTCCAAGCCGTCTGACTGAAGGGAAAAGGGCCTTGCTATGGAAGGGAGAGGGGAAAACAGGAAGGAATTCAACCTTAGCCCTAGGAAATCCACCAGGTGGATAAGCCACCCACAGATAATGGGGACACAGTTGTTTCACTCAGAGTACAAAACAAGCGTCAGACTTTCCAAAGTGACTTCTCATTCTGGAACTGACAGAAGCTAAATCTGGGTTCACCAGCCATGCATCCTGCCAGTTGCCCTGGCACACACTGTGTCGGGCTCAAGGGCAGAGATCAGAGGGCCCCCCACCTCCCATGCCTATCCCATGGTACAGAGAAGAGAGCTCAGAAGAACAGTCAGGTCAAGGTAGCAAGCCCAGTCAAAGCTTGGAAATCCATATGAGCCTCAGCATGTAGCAGATTTCAGGATGAGGAAAATGGCAGGGCCTTACTCAGGTGGTCATAATGAAAATCATAGAAATAGAAAATCACAGAAAACTAGACTAGAAAGACAGTGGAAAGAACCAAGAATTTAGGAGAACTGCTGGAAGAATAGTAGCTTTGATTGACATAAATCCCATATGAAAGATACCTAACAGATGGAAACTGGAAAAACCTGGGGTGTCCCCAATCCGGTGGCCTTTGTAACACTTTCTATTTCCTCTTCCCTTTTGGCTACTCTAGGAAAAAGGAAGGATCCTAAGTCAACAACTACTTTCCTAAAATGGTCTGAGTGAAAGCCCAGTTTGACTGAGGCCAGAATAATCACAATTTCATTGAGCAGCAATATGCTAATGCTGAGACTAGACAAGAAGCTAGGTGATGAGGGACAGAGTGAGAACTAGCATGGGGTAGCTGAAGCTTTATCCCCAGGTGCCGACCTCAGAGACACACTCCTTCCTATTCCTATTGCCCGAGGGGCACTGGGTACATGACAGCCCTGCACAGCCCTGCACGCTTCTTCACTCCTCTTTCTACCACTATGGCAGCAATACTCCTCCCAAGGGTCCATTTGTGCATTACTGGGGCCTTCTTGCTGGATATGGGGATGTGCATCATACAGGACATCCAGCTTGGCAGGATAGGCAATTCCCCTATTTCCAATATGCCATAAAAAATTATGAAATGGACAATCTCAGAGGGAACTGGGAAGAGCCTTCTGTTCTTATGCAGAGAAAAGTGAACAAAACTAGAACAATTTGTACAAAGATAAAAACATTACGATAAAAATTAACTTTAAAAGACTTTAAAACTTGAGTCAATGCCACAAAAAATCACAAGACAAGAACATTAAAGATGAACCCCACATTCCCTTCCTGCCAGAGAGGTGAGGAGTTTAGTATACAGAGAAGAGCATGTTTTAGACATGGCCAAAGTGGGAATTAGTTTTGTTGGACTATGCAAGTTTATGGTGAAAGCTTTATCTTTGTGGTTGTTGTTCTTGTTCAATAGAAGAGGCAATAGAAAGGACAGATTATAAATGCATGTTAAAATAAATAAATAAAATTTTTGCTGTTCAGTTGTTTCAGTCTTGTCTCACTTTTTGTGACCTTATTTGGTGTTTTGATACAGATACTGGAGTGGTTTTGTCATGCTCTTTCCCAGTTTGTTTTACAAATAAAGAAACTGAGGCAAACCAAGTTAAGCTATCTGCTTAGGGTCACACAACTAGTAAGTGTCTGAGACCAAATTTTAACTCAGGAGTTTTTTTGACTTCAGGCCTGGCATTCTATCCATTGTGCTACCTAGCTGCTTGCATAGCACATAATAGGTGTTTAATAAATGCTTCCTGACTCATATCTGATGATGAACAGAACCAGGAAGAGAAGTTGACATTCTCAGCCCTAGGTCTTTCAGATTCTATCTCTCCTACCATCACTCAGCAACTGTTTCCACTTCATACTGATAATGAAGAGGTCCTGAATGGTGTTTTGGACAGAAACTAAAGAAATGATCCCTGAAGCAAGCAGGGAGAAGGCTCTGATAGAAATCAGTTTAGCTGCATGGTCCCACCCTCTGGGGAGGTGGTCCAGTCTAAAATCTAAGTTATGTCATACTCCTGAGACCCAATCTCTATAAGGGTCTTCAGTAATTTCACATGCATGCCCTGTCAAAAATCCAAGTCATGTCCCTGAGGTTAAATTTTCCCTACAAAATCTACTTATGGGCCATCCCATGGCTACTATTCTCCTTTGGGTCAGTCAGCCACAGCACTCTGCCTTGTGGTACCTTTCTCCTTACTCTTCCCACCCATGCCATGTGGTATCTCCTCTAACTCCACTATGCTTCTCAACTCCACTTCTCTTCCTTATAGCTAACTAACTATTTTAGGCCCTATTTAAGCCTAAACTATTTAGGCACCCTAAAATAGGGTGCCAAGTCTCTTTCAGGATTTAGTCTGACAGCTAAGTGCTTGGCCCAACCTTATGGGGTGCTCCCTTTCTGCTGGGTAATTGTGAGTTCCACTGGAACTTGTCTTTCATATATTCTCCTACCCTATTTCATATCTACCATTCCTGGTGTCTATTGTACCCCTTCATTTTGTCTGTAACCTCTTCCCTAATTAAATCTACTTTTTGCCAAATAGAATGGCCATTGTGAATTCTTCACATGCTTGAAACCCAACTTTTGGTGCCTTCCATCATCTGGTGTCTACATCACTGACATCATGTTGGTCCTCAAACCTCATCATTTAGTGCCAAAGCCCACATCATAAACCACATCAATACTAGTGTGTCTGGATCTTCCTTGTGTCATTTGTGGACCTCCATGTTACTCAATTCCCTCCTCAGTGAATTCTTCTCCATTTTAATCCCTTCCCCTTTTGAATACCCTGCCCTTCTCACAATCTCAACCTCTCCAATTGTGAGATTTTGGTCTTCATTTTACCTCAACCAAGATAGCCTCTTTTCTTACAAAGAATTTGACCTCAGGGTCAGAATTCCTAGTTATGCATTAGGGTCTGAGAGAGGTAACCCTTTTAGAGACAGCAAGGACCAATGAAACAAGAAAAGGATATCAGAGATCAGAGAGCCATAATTCAAATCCTGCCAACGTTTAGTATCCCGTAGATCTGGGAAAGACATTTAAATTTTCTAGGTCTGTTTACTCCTTTGTAAAATAAAGGGATTGGACTAGAAGAACTCTGAGGTCTCTTTATCTCTGAATCTGTGATCCTGTCCTAGTGAGAGAGGAGGACTTGACATAGTGGTTTGGGAGCCAGAAGTTGGTGACTGGTGGAAGGCAGAAATATCAAAAGGAAATAGAGAAACTCTTTGGGAAAATGGAGCAGATTATTCTAGAAGTGATAAATGAGGAAGATCTTCAAGTCTCAAAAAGCTGAATGTAGTAGGCATTCAGATGTACTGCCCCAGGAAAGAGTGTATTTTCACAGAATTTCTTTAAGCAGTATTCAAGCTATAGTCTAGGTGGTTATGAGGACAATAGTTTTTTGTTTTGTTTTAACAAAGAACTAGACCATAAGCTTTTAGACAGGAACAGGGACCCTGTTTTCTTTACCTTCATGGTGCTCTCAGGGCCTCTCCTCATATTTATTTTAGACATACATATACATGTACATTTTGGTTCTCTCCCATAGAATGTAAGCTCCTTGAGGACAGGGTTTGCTTTATTTTTGGTTTGTATCTCCAATGCCCAGTACAAAGTAAGTGCTTAATAAATATTGGGCTTAAATGAACCTAAGATGGACCTAGAATCCCATTCGAAAGGCTCTTGTATCTTTGGTAACAAGGAAAGTCATTAGAAGTAAGGGGTTCTTAGAAGTAAAGGTAAATTAGGAAGGGGAACTGACGATGATTTAAAGATTCAAAGAATCACTGGACACAGAACTGTCTGACTTGGAAAGAACCTTCGGATCTAGAACTTGGAATGCTAGAACTGTAAGCAGAAGTTTGCTGGTAAATGTTTAACAGCTGCTCTCCAAAACAAAACAAAAAACTCCACGTTACACTTTTAAATTCAATCTGTATCATTAACATTTTCTCTATTACAAGTCAACAAAATAATAACTTCTAATCTGTAGCATTTGCTGATTTCTTAGGTATTAATATTTACAGTGAAAATTTTACTATTGATTCTTGAGAGCTTGTTCAAGATGGCCTGAGCATGCTCCTGGTTACATAAAAGACCTTAGGACAGACACAGATTAACAGAATGCTTTGAAGCATGAAGCCCAACTTTTTCATTATACAGTTGAGGAAACTGAGGTTGAGAGAAAGAGACTTGTTCAAGATCACACAGCAAGTTAGTAGCAGAGCTTGACGGAAATCTCTGTTTCCTTAACACTCATTTTGGTACTTTTATTTGTAATCCTGAGTTTACCTACAAGTACAGACCCCTGAGGGGAAATGCTTTGTACCCTGCATTTCATTTTTCAGGATTTTTCTTAAAGTATATGAAAGTAAGTTAAATATGTCCCTTACAATCTAGTTTGCACTATTAATTCCCTCAGCAAACTTTTCCCCCATGAATGGATAGCACAAAGAGAAATTTAATTCTTTCCTCTTTTGTTCTCCTTAATTCTGAGTACTATCTAACTGCCCTAAGGTCTGTTTTTACCAGTGCTCAGCTAGGTTAAGTTCTAGGGGAAACAGACTCTATAAGACTCACACGCTAACTTTCCTAAACTTTCCCTAAAGTTTAGACTACTGGGAAAGTTAGGACACCAATAAATGACATAAAATGACTTTACTGATGGTTTGATGAAGTTTGCTTCTCCATCTGAAAACTCCCTTCTCTGAAGTCAGAGGCCCTGGGTTAAAATTCTTTTGACACCCATGTGACTTTAAATAAGTCATCCTTTCGGGGCTTAATATACTCCTCTATAAAACAAGAAGGTGGAATTAGATGGTTTCTACAATTCCTTTGAGCTCTAAATATATGATTCTATGATGCCAGCTCAGGCCACACTGTACCAAAGGGTAAGAACACAATCAAGTTCTTACAGGGTCTGTTGTTACAAAAACCTAGCAGAGATATGATGGTAAAAGTATCATTCTTAAGACATTTTAGTGAAGGGAGATTAGAGTAATCTTAGTTTGATGGGGACTAAAGATCTTTTTTTTTTTTTTTTTAAATCCTATAACAGTAGCTTTTTTTTTTCAAAGTACATGCAGATAGTTTTCAACATTCACCCTTGCAAAACCTTGTATTCCAAATTTTTTTCTCCCTCCCTCCATACTTACCCTTTTCCCCAGACAGCAAGTAATCAATCAAATATAGGTTAAACATTTGCAATTCTTCTAAATATATTTGCACAATTATTGTGCTGCACAAGAAAATCAGATCAAAAGGGAAAAACATGAGAAAGGAAAAAAACAAGTAGCAAACAACTTTTTGGTGGAAGGTGGAAATACTATGCTGTGATCCATATTCAGGGGGACTAAACATCTTCATGCAATTAGGTTTCATACATACCAGTGCTGAAACTGAGAAAAAGAGATGGGCCTGAAAGGGGGATGGAAACTCTAGAATAAGAGAAGGGAGAAAGATCAAGGAATAGGGGACATATTTATCCATCTGCCCTGGCATCCATTTCCCCTGATTCCTCTATAAGGGCATGTCTTCTTGTCCTTCAAGAATTTCCTAGCTCCTCCTATCAGTTTCCTAATCTATAAAATGAAAGGCCTGGAGTAGAAGATCTTTAAGATCCATTCCTCCAATCCCTCTGCTCACCTCTAAATTGATGATCCTTTGATCTCTACTACCAAAAAGCCTGAGAGAGATAGGAAGTTGATTTCTGTAAGAGTAACTGAGAATAGAGAATCTGGGCATGGAAACTAGTGAAGGACTCCTGGTCTTTCACAAGCCTTTGGGCATCAAGATGTATATAGCTTTGGGAATAACAACAGTTCACATTTCTAAAGAACTCTGAATTCAACAAACCCGTATGAAGTACCTACTTTACAAACATCATTACTCTCTTCCTTAAATTTTTTTTTTTTTACTGAACCTATGAATCTGTGGGTGTACTAGCAAATGTTTAACAATCTATTCTCAAAAAAAGTACCCATGACACACTTTAAAGTTTAATTTGCATGACAATCAACAAAACAATAAAGCAAATCCTGATGTGTAGCCTCAGCCAATTTTGAGTTATAAATGCTCACACTGAAAATCTGATGAGACCTTAAGTGCTGACTCTAGTGATTTCATGGGTGTTGGGAGCTCCCAAAGAGGAACTTCCTCTCTACCTTCTAAGCACTTCATAGTCCTAGAGAGCTGTCTGGGGGAAATGAGATGTTAATTAGCTTGCAGGTGGTCACACAGACAGTCCAGTTATCCCTTCTACATCCTGACTTTCCCCATTATGATTTGAATATATTGAACGCTGGCATAACAAATTAAATGAATTTTTTGGGAGTTCTGCAAAAACTGCAGCCGACACAGGAAAAATTTAGAGACACAGAATTGCCTAAAATATATGTATAGTAGTATATAATATCAATCCAAATTTTTACAATAAGATACTGGAAACATCCCATAAAAGAAAAGGAAAAAGAAAAAGAAAAAATTCAGACTTCATCTCTCATATAGAAGAGAGGGCCAGAACATTTTACATGGATTTTCCAGATTGGGGGGCTGTTGTACTCCCTAATCCCTTTAATGGGGAAGGGTACTTGTCAGAGGCAGTACTTAAACTCAATGCTCCTTACTCTAAGGCAGACTGTTTTCAAATTCTCCATTTTACAGAGGGCTCAAATGGTCCGTTCAGTTTCATAAAGTGAGATTAAAATTCTGCCCATTTCACTCTAAATTCAGTTTTGTCTCACTATGCTATAATATTTCTCATATAAAGTGTTTGGAAAAAATTCTGCTTTTCCCTTATTCCTCTCCCCTGTCCCCAATTCCCTTCTCTACTCACTAAAAGTTTACATTTACCAGTAGCCATACAAAGAGATTTTGGAGAAATGACTAGTGCAAAAATGAAGGAAACCTTCCAGATGTTTCTGGCTATTCAGGGACTTTTCTGCCCTGGTCATACCCATTCCAAGTTTGACTAGAATGAGGTCTCACTCCCATATCCCTACAGATAAGGCTAAAATTTCATTCTCTGACATGTCTCCACTTTTTGACCCTGGATTCTATTCTCTTGGTCCTGGTTTTTCTGTCTTTAGGGGTTTTTTCTCCCAACATATCTCAAAATCTGTCTCCTTTCTATTTATAAAGTTATCACTGTAATTCAGCTGCTCATCATCTCTTTGCTAGACTATTCCAACAGTCTCCTGTTTGGTTTCCCTTGTTCAAATCTTGCGCTTCTCC